>NC_134356.1:661056601-661356601 GCF_048569485.1 Anomaloglossus baeobatrachus | reverse complement strand
GCTGGGGGAGGGTGCAGCAAAGGTCACCCAGCTCCAGCCAATGATCAGTGCTATAGCTGCTCTGATCATAGCTGGATTTCAATGTTTCAGCCATTTTCAATGGCTGAAACATTACACTGGCTGTGATTGGCTGAGCGCCGTTCGTCAGCCAATCACAGCCTCCGTAGGTCTGGGGAGGAGACACCACCCCTCCTGAGGTCAGGTACTGGTCCTCTCCTTCACGAATCTACAGTTTTTGAAAACCGATCGCGGTCACCGGGGCTCCGGGGGCCGCGATTTCGCCATGACGGATATATTCGTCATGGGTCTTTTAAGTACCAGGGCACCATTACGGATGTATCCGTCAAAGGTCATGAAGGGGTTAAAGATTGATCAAGCATGTAGTCTCTCAATTAAGGGTATCATTGAATTCAGCTGCCTTAACCAGTGTTACACTGGCTTTACTTTATATAGCACAATTCTGCTTTATGGTTCCCTTTAAAGCAGTTTCCACTAACAAGCTTGTTGTTTTTAACTACCTAAAAAAAAACCTCTGTGAAACTAGTATGTGGAATTCATAGGCTATATTTTCAATATACAAAATTACAAACAATTTACTAACTGCCAAATCCAACATGCTCCAATTGTACTTTTCTTCCTAGATCTTTCCAGTTCTTTCGACATAGTTGACCACTCCTTTCTACTATTTATTCTCTCTTCTCTTCTCATCACTATTGGCTCCAATTTTATCTCCTTACTAGCTGTACTACCCGGCTTCGCCCGGGTTAATAACTGTTGTTAACAAAATAGAATGTATTAACATTCCCAGGATAGAATGTATAAATAGAATGTATTAATGCCCGGGATAGTAACTGTCTCTCTGTTTCTCTCCCATTCTCTGTCTGTCTCCCTCTCTGTATATATCTCTCTGTCTCTCTCTCTATCTCTTTGTCTGTCTCTTTCCCTGTCTGTCTCTGACTGTCTCTGTCTCTTTCTCTGTCTGTCTCAATCTCTTTCCCTGTCTATCTCTTTCCCTGTCTGTCTATCTATCTCTATCACTTTCCCTGTCAGTCTCTTTCCCTCTCTTTCCCTGTCTGTCTCTTTCCCTCTTTCTCTCTGTCTCTTTCCCTGTGTCTGTCTCTGTGTCTATCTCTTTACCTGTCTTTGTCTGTCTCTTACCCTGTCTGTCTCTTTCCCTTTCTTTCCGTTTCCCTGTGTCTGTCTCTGTCTCTTTGTGTCTGTCTCTTTCCCTGTCAGTCTGTCTCTTTCTGTCTGTCTCTTTCTGTCTGTCTTTTACCCTGTCTATGTCTGTTTCTTGTCCTGTCTGTGTCTGCCTCTTTCCCTGTCTGTGTCTATCTCTTTCCCTGGCTGCATTGTGACACGCCAACATTCCATATAAGGGTGTGGTTGCGCATTCTTCTGAAGTTCTGGCTGCACTGTGGCTCCCAGCTCCATTCGCTTTAATGGAGGCAGGTTTTTTGGTGAATAACTGTTAAGAGCGGGGTTAAAATTTCCCCTCAAAACATAGCCTATGACCAGAAGTGTGAGTGTGCAAAATTTTGTGGCTGTAGCTGCGACGGTGCGGATGCCAATCCCGGACATACACACACACATACATACACACACACATACACACATTCAGCTTTATATATTAGATTCCGCCCCCAATATTTTGGTGTACCTCAGGGCTTTATTCTCGAACCCCTAATCTTCTTCATGTATTATAATAAAGTTAAAGTTATCATAAAGTTCAATTGCTTTCAGTACCACCTACATGCATCTAAATCTATCAGCCATATTCTCCTTCTCAACACTCTTTCTAAAACCCAATTTCGACAAAACGGAAATAAAAATCTTTCCGCCATCTCATTCAACCCCCCTACCCAATCTATATATGTCAATAAATGAGCATGCTTTTCTCTGTATTTCAAGTACATTTTTTTGGTGTAACCCTTGACTCTGTCCTGATCTTCAAACCTCATATCCGAGCCCTTAAGACCTCCTGCGGCATCCAACTAAAAAATATTCCTTGAATTCAACCTTTTCTCAGCACTGTTGTCATCATTTCCTGCGTCAACTATGGCAATATCCTCTTGTTTGGCTTCCCAACTAACACTCTTGTACCTCTTCAGTCTATCCTTATCTCTATTATATGATTAACCCTCTCTTCTTCTCACTCTTACCTCTGCCAATCACTTCTCTGGCTTAAAATTCCCTTGAGAATCAAGTTAAATTAACATCTCCTAACTAATCTCTAGATACCTCCCAACATGTAACTTTCTCCTCATGAGATCTCCTTTTATCCTTTTCCCTGCACTTGTACGTTACTCACCCAATCTCCTCCAAGATTTTTCTCGATATCCCTCATCGTCTAAAATTCAGTGCCTTAGCACATTCGATTGCCTCCAACATTTGGAACCTTCAAACGTAACCTGAAAACTCATCTCTTCAGTAAAGTCTACAGCCTGCAATCGCCCCTCTGCCACTGGAGCTTCTTCATCCCCCAACTTACTGTCTCCTCCCCATTACTCTGTAGATTATAAACCCGTGAAGGCAGTGTTCTCTCCCTTTCTGTACCAGTCGTCAGTTTGTTTACTTTATTTTATGTGTATTATGTATATAAAGAAAAATGAGGCACCACCCAAGCATTCAAAATCTTTTGAATGAGTTTTACGTATATAACCTTTTGCACAAGTACAGTGACCCTGGAGTTAATAGTTATTTAAGAAGAAATATTAATAATATAACTTTGACCCCCTAAATAATCTTTTCCTGGGTATACTATATTTCCCAATAACCCCTTGAACAATAGCAGGTACCTCTAAAGCTTTGAACAGGGTCACATTGGTATGAGTGGTGGTTATAAAAGTATTGATGTGTTAACTAAGGCAACATAATCTCTCGCCATTATATGACGCAATAATGTAATTTTTAGAGTCATTAGATGTAATTTCTAGAGTCACTAAAGTCATATTATTGTGCAGAAAGTCCCTATCCCCACTTCAATATATCCAATCATTACTACTAGGACAACCTCTTCTGTTTCCACGTTTCCCCCAGATAAAATAATAAAGACTATACTCCCATACTGGCATCCTTCTCGCTTCCCCATGCTCACATTAGGTTGTGACATCACGCGAACCCTGTGATCAATCATCGCCGATTTCCTTCTCCCCACCTTCGAACCAAACAAGCGATCAACAGGAAGTGAGTGCAGCGTCTGCGCTCACTTAATGTTGATTAACTCATTTGGTCCAAAGGCGGGGAAACAAGCTGGCTCTGATTGGAAGCGAGGCTCGTGTGATGTCACAACCCCATGTCAGCCCGGTCAACGTGAGCCTGGACACCGCTGGAACGGCGCCGGTATGAGAGGGGAGTATAGTCTTTATTATTTTACCTGGGGTAAATATATGGAATCAGAAGGGATTGTCCTAGTAGTGGACAACACCTTTAAGAAAATAAAGCATAAAACACTACCCCAACAAGATAGCTAATGATGATACGTGAGTAGACATCACATTTAAACTGTCAAATTTCTGCTAAAAATGTGGTATTGATTCCAAAAATTACATTAGGCCATGTATGTACACTAAAAAAGTAATGAAATGACTGTCAAATGTTGCTCCATGTAAAGATTAACAGAAATCATATGCTCTCTGGGTTTCAAACTAATTTTGTTCTCCTCATTCAGCGTCTCGGATGCCTTTTATAAAACTTTATATTCCACTCATGTTGCTATAGTGTGTAGCGAGCTGCTTTGGTGCCTTGGGAGTTAAATAATCTGGCGCTGTCGTTCTGTTTGCCCCGACTGCTCATTATTGCCATATAAACCCAACGTAACTCCAGATCACATGATGAGGTAACACAAGGTCAGCTCTAGAGCCCGGACCCCGTCCAAACATACACAGACTGAGACAGGGGGAGTGGAACGTGGAGAAAGAAAGAAGCAAGGGAAGTGATGGGGGTGGAGAGAAAGAGGGAAGAGACAGGCAAAGACAGCAAAAGACAGGGGAGAAAACCGGACAGAGGTGGGAGGAGAACTGTACATGGATTTTTACAACTTTTTCCATATGTATAAGGTTGGATTAAAAGTTACATTCCAAAACTTCGAGATCCTGTCCATAAAAAGTGTAGTATTGAGTATCCATACATCCGTAATATAGATGCACAGACATCTAGTAATACTTATAATACACGACGTATAATCTGCAATATACTGTACAACTTATACACACTATATAATGATATATCTATACACTGATAATAATCACACTGCACTGTATAATGATATATCTATACACTGATAATAATCACACTGCACTGTATAATGATATATCTATATACTGATAATAATCACACTGCGCTGTATAATGATATATCTATATACTGATAATAATCACACTGCACTGTATAATGATATATCTATATACTGATAATCTCACTGCACTGTATAATGATATATCTTTATACTGATAATAATCTCACTTCTCTGTATAATGATTTATCTATATACTGATAATAATCACACTGTACTGTATAATGATTTATCTATATACTGATAATAATCACACTGTACTGTATAATGATTTATCTATATACTGATAATAATCACACTGCACTGTATAGTGATATATCTATAGACTGATAATCACACTGCACTGTATAGTGATATATCTATAGACTGATAATCACACTGCACTGTATAATGATATATCTATACACTGATAATAATCACACTGCACTGTATAATGATATATCTATATACTGATAATCACACTGCACTGTATAATGATATATCTATAGACTGATAATAATCACACTGCACTGTATAATGATATATCTATAGACTGATAATAATCACACTGCACTGTATAATGATATATCTATAGACTGATAATAATCACACTGCACTGTATAATGATATATCTATACACTGATAATAATCACACTGCACTGTATAGTGATATATCTATATACTGATAATAATCACACTGTACTGTATAATGATATATCTATATACTGATAATAATCACACTGTACTGTATAATGATATATCTATAGACTGATAATAATCACACTGCACTGTATAGTGATATATCTATATATACTGATAATAATCACACTGCACTGTATAATGATATATCTATATACTGATTATAATCACACTGCACTGTATAATGATATATCTATATACTGATTATAATCACACTGCACTGTATAATGATATATCTATATACTGATTATAATCACACTGCACTGTATAATGATATATCTATACACTGATAATAATCACACTGCACTGTATAATGATATATCTATATACTGATTATAATCACACTGCACTGTATAATGATATATCTATATATACTGATAATAATCACACTGCACTGTATAATGATATATCTATACTGATAATCACACTGCACTGTATAATGATATATCTATATACTGATAATAATCTCACTGCTATATACTGATAATAATCACACTGCACTGTATAATGATGTATCTATATATACTGATAATAATCACACTGCACTGTATAATGATATATCTATATATACTGATAATAATCACACTGCACTGTATAATGATATATCTATATATATACTGATAATCACACTGCACTGTATAATGATATATCTATAGACTGATAATCGCACTGTATAATGATATATCTATATACTGATAATAATCTCACTGCTATATACTGATAATAATCACACTGCACTGTATAATGATATATCTATATATACTGATAATCACACTGCACTGTATAATGATATATCTATGCTGATAATCACACGGCACTGTATAATGATATATCTATATACTGATAATAATCACACGGCACTGTATAATGATATATCTACCGTATTTTTCGCTTTATAAGACGCACCTGATTATAAGACGCACCTAGGTTTTAGAGGAGGAAAATTAAAAAAAAAATTGAGCCAAATAGTGTGCTAAAACATTTTAATAAAATGAAAAAAAAACATTATTTTAACAATTTAGACTCAACAGGAGGGTCTGTTATGGGGGGATCTGTGGATGATGCACTGCTGTGGGGGACCTGTGGATAACGCACTGCTATGGGGGACCTGTGGATGACACTGCTATGGGGGACCTGTGGATGACACTGCTATGGGGGGACCTGTGGATGACACTGCTATGGGGAACCTGTGGATGGCGCACTGTTATGGGGGACCTGAGGATGATTCACTATTATGGGGGACCTGTGGATGATACTGCTGTGGGGGACTTGTGGATGATGCACTGCTATGGGGGACTTGTGGATGACGCACTGCTATGGGGGACCTGTGGATGACGCACTATTATGGGGGAAATGTGGATGACGCATTGCTATGGGGGACCTGTGGATGATGCACTATTATGGGGACCTGTGGATGATGCACTGTTATGTGGGATCCGTGGATGACACGGCTATGGGGGACCTGCATGATGCACTTTTATGGGGATCTGGGACTACCACCCCCCTCATCCTTAGGAATACACCCATGTACTGTATACCATACATGGCTGTATTCTGAAAGATGAGGGGGGTGGTAGTCACATTTACACTTTGGCCACTACATTAGTCCCTCCCTGGAGTGTTTACACTAAAGCACTACAGCCCCCATCATCCTTCAGAATACACCGATTGATACAGTATATTCTGAAGGCTGATGATGGGGGTTGTGTTCCCCATTGTTCCCCCATGTTCCTGACATTTGTCAGGCTCAGATCACTGATTGGTGGAGGCAGCTCTGCAGAAGTTGTCTCCACCAATCAGCATCCAGCCCTAGCGAGGAGAGGGAGAATCGTTCTTCTCTCTCTCCTCTTTCTTATGATAGTCTCCGTCTGCTGCGGAGATCTAAAATGGAGCCCGCGCATGCGCAGATCGCGATCTTCGAGACCCCCGATCTCTATCTGCGCCTGCGTAGCCTCCGACGCGATGGACTTCAGGAAAATGGCTACGGAAGGCAGCGCATACGCAGATGGAGATCTCGCTTCTCTGAGATCTCCATCTGCGCCTACGTCACCTCCGCAGCCATTTTCCGGAAGTCGCGTTGGAGGCAGCGCAGGCGCAGATAGATTTCGGCTATGGTGACCGCCACCGCAGCCGATTGCCGGGGGATCCATGGCGGCCGCCACCGCAGCCGATTGCCGCGGGATCCATGGCGGTCGCCTCCGCAGCCGATTGCCGGGGGATCCATGGCGGCCGCCACCGCAACCGATTGCCGCGGGATCCATGGCGGCCGCCTCCGCAGCCGATTGCCGGGGGATCCATGGTGGCCGCACCAGCCTCCTGTGACTCACTCCACCGCCGGATTACTGCCCGGTAAGTTACATTCACTTTGTAAGACGCACCCCTTTTTTACCCACAATTTTGGGGGGAAAAAAGTGCGTCTTATAAAGCGAAAAATACGGTATATATATTGATAATAATCACACTGCGCTGTATAATGATATATCTATATACTGATAATCACACTGCGCTGTATAATGATATATCTATATACTGATAATAATCACACTGCAATGTATAATGATATATCTATACACCGATAATAATCACACTGCACTGTATAATGATATATCTATATACTGATAATAATCACACTGCAATGTATAATGATATATCTATATACTGATAATAATCACACTGCAATGTATAATGATATATCTATATACTGATAATAATCACACTGCACTGTATAATGATATATCTATATACACTGATAATCACACTGCACTGTATAATGATATATCTATATACTGATAATAATCACACTGCAATGTATAATGATATATCTATATACTGATAATAATCACACTGCACTGTATAATGATATATCTATATACTGATAATAATCACACTGCACTGTATAATGATATAGCTATATACTGATAATAATCACACTGCACTGTATAATGATATATCTATATACTGATAATAATCACACTGCACTGTATAATGATATATCTATATACTGATAATAATCACACTGCACTGTATAATGATATAGCTATATACTGATAATAATCACACTGCACTGTATAATGATATATCTATATACTGATAATAATCACACTGCACTGTATAATGATATATCTATACACTGATAATAATCACACTGCACTGTATAATGATATATCTATATACTGATAATAATCACACTGCACTGTATAATGATATATCTATACACTGATAATAATCACACTGCGCTGTATAATGATATATCTATATACACTGATAATAATCACACTGCACTGTATAATGATATATCTATATACAGATAATAATCACACTGCGCTGTATAATGATTATATATATACAGATAATAATCACACTGCACTGTATAATGATATATCTATACACTGATAATAATCACACTGCACTGTATAATGATTATATATATACAGATAATAATCACACTGCACTGTATAATGATATATCTATACACTGATAATAATCACACTGCACTGTATAATGATATATCTATATACTGATAATAATCACACTGCGCTGTATAATGATATATCTATACACTAATAATAATCACACTGCGCTGTATAATGATATATCTATATACACTGATAATAATCACACTGCACTGTATAATGATATATCTATATACAGATAATAATCACACTGCGCTGTATAATGATATATCTATACACTGATAATAATCACACTGCACTGTATAATAATATATCTATATACTGATAATAATCACACTACACCATTACAACAAGGAGGCATAATGGGAATGTATGTTACTTAATGATTAGTATAAGGGATAGATTTCTGGAGTAATAGCAGGACATATAGGGAGGATATATTATATGGCGTAATAGCCATATAGGGGTCACACAGCTATATTCGCCTTCACCCGAAAAATCTGTCTGATTATGCTACTCACACTCTGATCAGTGTTTGATCACAGTGTGATCTGATTTTCTCGGGTTTGGAGAAGATAGAAAAACATTTTTTTACTCTATTTTGTCAGTTCGTGAAAATCGGACTGAACTCACGCGTCATCTGAATGTGGTCCAATTTTTTCCATGAACCTACTGATTTGCATGGTTGAATACGATCCCATTTACGAAGGCAACTCGCGCATGTTGGGATTTTTTCCTCTGACAGATTCAGTCCAAAGAAAAAATCGACTTGTGCATGACCCAAAGAAGAATATTTGTCTGATTTTGATCCGATTTTTTGGCGGATCGCACTTAAACCGAAAATACGGTTGTCTGCATGAGCCCCGAGACAGAAATATTTGCTTTTTAATAAATGATGTAATAGTGGTAATAAATGTAATTTTACCATCTGTGAAGTATTTACCATATTCTTCTGTTAGTTGAGAAGTAATGGCCATATGTAAACCATTGTACCATCTAGATCAGTGTTATTCAGTCTGTTACAAGTAACACTGAAACATGTAATGGAGCTCGATATCTCTCCTTTCTGTTAAGGATGTAGTTCTTTATCTTCTTTTTTATTAAGGAACCTGTATAGTTTTAATGAGCGATCAACTAATGTATTTCTTCCATTCATCTCCATTCACTGTAATGAGTTTTCAAATCGGACAAATAGTTTGGAGTTTTTTCAAACTTGAAGTCTTTTGCTTTACATTATGTTCTTTACCATTGATATCAATGGACTATAGAGACATTTCAGATTAGGGACAATTGCTGATAATGAACCTATCGGTACAGATCTGTGTCACTACCGACCACTCAAATCACAGAAGACATTCTACTGAATGGTCAGAACAACATACAAATATATAATCAATAACATTGTGAATATTTTATGGATTTGCTATTGAATCATCTATATTTTATATGCTATGATTTTTTGGGGGTATTTGACTTTGTTTTCCAAGAGTACTATTCTTTACATCCAGCAAGTCTGTCCCAAAGCTTGCTTTCTAATTTAATAGGAAACTAATTGTTTCAACATAAGTAGGAAACTACATCCATGTAATGTACAAAGATAACAGTAATCAACAACCCATCTTTTTTTGAGTAGACTTCTGATTTTACGGTATATGTGAAAATTATGTATCTTTTGTTGTATATTAAAAATAAACAATATATGTATACCGTGTATTTAGATATATTTATTTATTTTTTCATAAAGAGTAGGAGCAGCATTGTAGCAGTATAGGGTGCAAAACCTCTTCAGATCGCAACCAGGCCCGCAATACAGTAGAGGCACACCAAAAACAGCAGCACCCCTCCAGAAAATATGAGATGCTTTAATTAATAAAGGCATATCTTTTTTTCATTTAATTTGCTGCCATTTTTGGAATATACATGTGTCTGTGTGTGTATATATATATATGTGTATATATGCATAAAGAAGCACAGGCAGCACTCCAGATGTTAAGGTAAAAAAAAGGTGGACTTTATTGAGCCCAGTGGCCATGTTTCAGTCATCTGAACCTGTTTCAAGGCTTGAGAAAGGTTCGGATGAACTGAAACGTTGCCGCTTGGCTCCATAAAGTCCACCTTTTTTTTCACCTTACAATCTGGAGTGCTGCCTGTGCTTTTCTATAGATCTATAATATACAGCTTTGGATGGCTATGGTAAGGCCTGGCACCCAATATATATATACTTACATACACACATATATGTGTATTTATATATACTGTATATATACATACCCACATACAAACATATACATAGATACGGATATATATATATATATATATATATATATACATATATATATATATATATATATATATACATATATATATATATATATATATATATATAAAAATATATATACACGACATACATACATGCAAATATATCAATATACACAGGCATATAAATATATACATACCACGAGTATGTGTATATACGGTATATATATATGCTGTATATATGTACGGTATATATATTTATATAAAAATTAATTTAACCTGTGATTTCTTTACACCCCTTCTTATAAAGTACCTTTTCACTACATTAAATAAATATCAACATATTTATAGTCTAATATATTTTTATAATGTGTAATATTTATATATAACATAGGCCCATTCTAGCTTGTATTGTTGTTCTTAACTTATATCTATCACATATGAATCTACGAATCTGTCTCTGCTCACAGACTTAATAATTATTTCTAGCCAACTCACAGAAAGCCACAACCTATGGGCTAATTTTGTTTGTATGTTGTGGACAAATTTAGAGAGAGAAGATATAAGATTAAGATATATAGTATCTTCTGATCATTAGTATCCCCAAAGTATTAACTTAGCATAGAGCATTGAATCTTGGGGGGCGGGGGGAGAGCAATAAATATCTTTATTCTATGAATGTATTAAGTTGAATTGCTACTGAGCATTTCACACACTAGTTATCAAAGTTTAGCAACTTCAATCTACCATCCTGCAGTGTTCGTTCATGATTAGTGATGGGCGAACCAAAACTGTAATTATGATGAGAAGTCATTTGCCAATTTTTCCATCTTAGGAGAAAAAAAAAATCCTTCCCAAAACACTAAATATGGCATTTTTTGTATTCTAATAAATCCCAAAAGGCATACCCACAAAAAGCAGTAAGAAGAAAGCGTTGATACAAATGGGGGAATAGTGTTGTGAATGGGGATGGCTGAGTATTTTTTGTTTTGGAACCAAAGCAAGTTGCACAAGGAACATAGAAATTCTGTTAAACCTGAGATAATATATTAAGGGATAGGGCCATATAGCTGAATAGAGTATGGAGGTTACCTGAGTCAGACAGTACGGTGAGTACATCTCTTCTGCTCCTCACAAATCTGGGATGACTCTCGTTTTCTCGTTCTCTTGCTACAGTCTATGACTGTTTCATTTTGTGTGGAATTATTTCCAGTCCAAGATGAATTCTTTGTGCTTTTGTTTGTTTTTGCACGGAGTATACCTCTTAAATTTTGATCTAAATATCTCTGAAACAGCAAATTTCTTCTGAAATCTCTCTAATTTTGAGGCCTGTTTAGCTAAATGTTTTTCTTTTGCAAATTGAGTTCAGACAAGATGTCTCATGCTGGGTCTGGCTTTATTTTTTCTTTACTGAAAAATCTTTTTCCTTCCGTTTACTCCTCCTGGATGTCTCTTTCCTCGAATGCCTCTTTGTCTTTGTATGACTCTGAAAGTAAAAGTTTGGAGAAAGCTTTGAAAACCAAGTGGAAAAAAAAAATGTGTAAAAATGAAGAGACAGCCAAACTCGGAAAAGAGACGGGAAAGAGACATGTATGAAATGAAGGCAAATATGGTTGTATGTAAAACTATAAAAAGTATCACAAATGATATGAAACATCAACTCTAGTCATCTAAAAACATAAAAATATGAAAGAATAGTAAGCAAGACAGCATACATTGATAGTACAGAAGCCCAGAAGCTCTGGGGACAAGGCTTCAATTCCCCCCATGTCCTTATTTGATTTATTACTTTTGTTACTACTAAATTGTCTGTTTCTTTTTATCTGTCACGTCTGTTTGTCACACCCTGTAACTGCCAGAAATATCTAAATAAAACTACTTTTGTTGTGACTGAAATATTCTGGGTTGGGAAACAGTTGTTCATTGCTGGAATTTAGTTAGAGGGGATAACTGACCAAGGTTAAATGTATTATTTGCTTTGTAGTTATAAAAAGTTGTTTATTGTTTCTCTTAAAAGTTACCAAAATCCTCACAATAACTCCTTCCATATTTGGTTGCCTCCTATAACTCTTCCAATTACTCTTTATATCCACTACCCATAACTCATCCTACAATCTCATTAAAGTCCTTTTTATATAGTTCATTTGTCTAAGTATATCTCCTCCATTTATTCCATATATCATATTCCTACATCTATTACTTCATGTATCCTCTCCTATACCCCTCTGATTATTCCCTATATCTTCCCTATACCTCATCCTATTACTCCATATGTCCTCCCTAAATATCCACTTCTATATCTCTTTCTATTACTCCACATTTACTTTCCTATATCTCCTCCCATTACACCCTATATACTCCCCTACATCATCTCCTATTACTCGATATATCCTCCCTATATCTCCTCCTACTACTACATATATCCTCCCCTATTGTATCTCTTATTACTCCATATCCACCCCTATATCTCCTCTTATTACTCCATATATTATCTCCTATATCTCCTCTTATTACTCCATGTCTGCTCCCCTATATCTCTTCCTATTACTCCATATATCCTCGCCTATATCTCCCCTTATTACTCCATGTCTGCTCCCCTATATCTCTTCCTATTACTCCATATATCCTCCCCTATAATTCCTCCTATTATTCCATATATCCTCTCTTATATCTCTTCCTATTACTCTATATAACCTTTTTTTATAACTACGTCAGATACATTGTCTCAATATACTGTGTATGTTCCATCACTGCATATTCTCTCCTTATAATATGTCCTTATATCAGTCCACACAACATATTAAACTATGAGTTCTATTTCTCCTAATTACGTTTCTTGTCACTCCATGGAACCTCTTCCATAGAGCCAGACATGAACAGGGAGGGCAGAGACCTATGACCCAGACAAGTGTTAACCTCATTCCTTGGCATGTCTAGAAATTCCTGGATGATAAGGCTTAAAATAGATAGACTCTTTGGCCCTGTATTAGAAGTTTGATACTCATGATTATTTTGTGATCACCTCCATCATAATTTTTTCTCCTCTTGCTATGTTTTCTAGGCCATACCTTCTTTTCGCCTTTTTTATACTTCTATATTTTGATCACTGTTCTATGAAATGTCATTACTAGTTTCGGACAACTTCATTTTTTCCCAATATCTCTATGTTGTTGCCTTTACCACTCATGTATTCATTTGTCTGGTCACCATCATTCCTTTATCTTTCTGGAAATGTCAGAAGCAATACACCATCATTTTGTGTGTGTCTTTATGACAGAGTATTTATACATCTAGCACAAAAGGGACTCCTTTCAAATGGACTACTAACCCTTTATTTTTTTCTATGATCAAAAACAGTTACAGGAAAATTTTAAATGAGGCTATTACAATTTACCTAGTGATATTCATACTTGTTGGAGCTCCATCATTGAATCACTGATGACCATCAGTGACATCTCTAGTATACACCATTACATTCTTTGCTATTAAACTGTGCTTAACAGATTGTTTGTGAATACACTGTTCATTAATTTTAACCTCCATACTCTTAGAAAAAATGTAATATTCGCCTGCTTTATTTAAGATGGCCGTATACAGTAGAGAAAACTTTTTTTATGGTTGAACAAACGTTCATTTGGTAAATGATGGCTAAACCTATCATGTTGGATGAAAAAGGCCTTTTTTTCCTTTAATGGCCTTCATCTCGAACTCGAGACATGGCGACTTGATGGTCGAATGATCTGTAGGAAGATCTTCTCCACCGTTATTTTCATAGTATTAAGCCATTGGGTTGCTGGTCTTCCTTTTCTCCTTGTTTCTACTATTTTTCCAACCATGACCAACCATATCATAAAAAGCGAGCAATCACTGGTTGTGTCCAAAGTAGGTAAGTCGTAGCTTGGTGATCCTTGTTATGAGTGATATGTCTGGCTTGATTTGTTCCAAAATTGATTTGTTTGTTCATTTTGCCATCCCTGGTATTGATAGCCTCCTTCTCCAGCACCACATTTCAAAGGCTTTGATTCTTCTTACGTCTTGTTTCTTTATCATCCAGGTTTTGCATCCATATGTGACTATAGAAAAGACCAGACTATGTACAAGCTGTGTCTTTGTCACCAGTGAAAATGTTCCTCGATTTGAGGACCTTTTCCAGTGACTTCTTTGTTGAATTTGCTCATAGCTATTCTTCTATTGCTTTCCAGTGTCATTGCTACATCTTGGGTGATTATTGACCGGAGTAAGTTGAAATCCTTTACTACTTCCAGTTCATTGCCGTCCATCTCACATGTGTCCCAGTCATACCTGGCAGTAGTCAATATCTTTGTCTTCATTGTATTGAGTAGGAGTCCCAAGTTTGAGCTTTCCATCTTGACTCTACATAATAAGTCCTTCATCCCATCTGTGCTTGTTGTCTTGTTGTCGCAGACCGTATTTAATATTGTTAATCATTTGTCCAGCAATTTTGATTCCTTCCTCTTTTTTGGCAAGTCCAGCCTTCCTGAAAATAGCTTCTGCATATAAATTGAATAGAAATGGTGACAGAATGCAGCCTTGTCCAACACCTCGCTCTACTTTGAATCATGCCATGTCACCATGTGCCATTTGGACTTTTGCTTCTCGGTCAATGTAAAGGTTCCTGATGAGGTTAATCAGATGTTTGCCACACCCATATCCTTCATGGAATTCCAAAGTTTCTGGTGAGCTACACAGTCAAAGACTTTGCTGTAGTTGATGAAGCAAAAATAAAGCTCCTTGTTATATTCTTTGGCCTTTTTCATCATCCATCTAATGTTAGCAATTACGTCTCTTGTTCCTCTGCCTTTTCTGAATCCTGCTTGTTCCTCTGGCAGTTCTTTGTCAAAGTAAGGCTGTAACAGTCTTTGTAGTAGTCTTCAGTAGTATTTTGCCGGTATGAGGTAGGGCACAATAGTCCAATAGTTTCCACAGTCAGTAGCATCTTCCTTCTTTAGAACAGGTATAAACACTGATTTGTCCAGTCCTTGGGCCATTTACCAGTTGTCCATATCTGTTGATACCGCCATGTTATGACATCAACTGCTGCTTCATAAGACTTTACTAGTTCTTTTGGGATATTGTCATATCCAGCTACTTTGTTTTTTAACAGAAGCTTTATCACAGGAACAACATTGTCTGTTAAGATGTTCGGTTCGCTATCGTTTCCTAAATCCGTTTCTTGCCATATCACTGACTCGTTCTTGTAGAGATGCTCCATGTATGTCTTTCATCTTTTCTTGGCCTGTTCTGGCTCAGTTAGTTTGTTCCTGTTGGCCTTTTTCTGCATTTCCACTGTTGGTTGAAGCTTTCATTGTATCTATTTGATATTTTGGTATGCTTTTCTGGCCTTACCCTTCAGATATTAATTTTCTATCTCTGTACATATATTTTGGTAATAAAGTTCTTTGTCTGCTCAATTGGCTCTCTTTAGTCCTTTACTGATGCTGACTGTGACCTGCTTGTTACCTTTTGCATTTGCCATTTGACTTTGATGATCTTTAGAAGAGATGAGCAAAGCAGAAGTTCGGTGTTCAGTGTTCATACCAAACACAGACTTTATAAAAAAAAACCCCTGAGTTTAGGTGCTTTATGAATGAACACCACTTAAGCAAGCATCGCTTTCCTTGGGTACACTCGGTGCTCAGCCCCGTGTGAGCCGCTTGCAGTGTTTGAATGGGTCGGGCTGGGGGTAACAGCAGTGAGATTGGATGAAAAAAAATTGGAAAAAAAATCTCTCACCCGCCCCCGGAAGTGTTCTGTTTATGGCTGCTTGCATGTGGGCGGAGATCAGAATTGCTCCATTAGTGACTTCATTTGGGGTTGAGGTCAAGTCTGGGTCCAAATCCGAACTTTATCTAAGGTCCGGATGAAGCTGCCAACCCGAACTTCAATGTGTCTGCTTATCTCTAGAAGAGATGAGACCCTAAAAATCTTTAGGGTCTCTTCTAATAACCATGGCTGTGGAGGTCTCTTTTACCACTTATTTATTGTCTTTCTATTTTTTTCAGCAACAATAGTCTTTATATGTGTCCATAAATCCTGAGGATTCCTTTTATCCATATCCAGAGATATAAATTGATTGTAAAGACCGTTCCAAAACTATTCAGATGTGTTGGTCAAATCGAAGTTGGAAACAAACTGTTGTCTAGTCCTTTTGCTCAGCTTGACTCTAATCTTTGCTGTCAAAAGTTCATCATTAAGTCCACAGTCAACTCCTGGCCTTGATTTTGTGGCAATGATTGATGACCTTCATCTTTGTCGAACACATACTGTATATACTGTAGTCAATCTGATTCTTTATTGGCCCCATTCGGTGATGTCCATGTGTCAAGTCTCCGTTTGTTTTTGTTGGAATAAGGTGTTCGTGGTGGACAGTTGATTTGTCGTGCAAAAGTCATCCTGCCTGAATCATGGAGTCATCCTCCATGAATCATCCTCTAGCCTCGCTTCGTTCACCAAGTCCAAAGTTTCCAATGACGAGTTCATGTTGGCAGTGACCCACTTTGGCATTCAAGTCTCCCATGGTAATGAGTAAGTCTTGTTTTGGCGTATTGTGGATTTGTTCTTGAACTTGATTGTAGAAAAGTTCAACATCCTCCTCCTTGGCATCTGTTGTTGGTGCATAGACTTGCATAACTGTGACATGGATTGGTGCTCCTTGTAGACGTATCACGATGACTCTATCACTAACTGCATTGTACTTCAGGACAGTGCCGACCGAGTTTTGGTTGAAAATAAAAGCTACACCACTTTTTCTTCCGTTATCAGTGCCAGAATACCAGAATAGTAGATCTATTGTTCGTCTGACTGGAAATGTCCAGTTCGAATCCATCTTAGTTTGCTAATGCTGAGTGAGTGGAGTCCTGTTCTGTCTTTACAGTTGTGCAAAGTGGTCATACAAATTTACTTTTGGTATGTTGTATTGCTGGAGGGTGACGTCCATTATAGAAGGACTGATAACTGGCAAACTAACATGTTAATGACTGTTGTTCATATATTGGCAGAATAACCTTTAGTCAATACTTTTGACAAAAGATTGGATTTGCAAATACTCTCTTTGCAGAAGAAGAGCAGGGACTTTATTGCCACCTGTTGGAAGTAGCAATTCTAATTGTCAATATTGATTCATTAAAGGGTTATTGCCTTTCTGAATATCTTGATTTATGGTTCCAATTTGTCATAAGAAAACCAGACATGTTTTACTCACCTTAAGGCTGAGGCCACACGGGGATTACTGCGAGTCCTCACATGACACTCGTCTTACACTCGCAGCACAGCGGGAGTCGAGTGTCATGCGAGTGTCATGCGCCTGTGGTCCGATTGTGTGATTAGACCACAGTTGCGGAGGGGGGGGGCGACGCTGCAGAGGGGAGGGCCAGCTCTGCAGAGGAGAGGAAGGGATTTATCTCCCTATCTCCTCCGTTGACGGCTGATGCGAGAATCGCACTACTGCTCTTGCGTTACACTGGTGTAACGCGAGAGCTCTACAATGTTTCTCTCGCCCCATAGACTTATGTCATATAGAAATAGGTGCGAGTGGAACAAAATCGCGTTCCACCTGCAGCATGCTGCGACTGTTTTCTCGGTCCAATTAGAGCTGAGAAAATAATTGCTCATGGGAGCTGCCCCATGGAGTAATATTGGTGCGAGTGGAATGCGATTTTTTATCGCATTCCACTCGCTCCATATTACTCGCCGTGTGTGCTGACCCTAACCCAGTTCAACACCGAGCCTCTGGCGCTGGTCCTGGTGTCTGGTATTGGTTTTGGTAGTGATGTCATGTTGACTGTTCAGCAGCCAATGAGCTACATGACATTAGCACCGCAGCCAACACGGGAAACTGAATCATAGACTCGGTGCTAGACCCCAGGATAGTGAGGAAAGCACAATTTGTTTTTTAAAACAAACTGTTGCCGAGGTTCAAGATTTTCTTAAAGGAGAAGACTTTTAAGACTTGCCACATGTCTTGGATAAACAGGCACAACAGAGCTCCCATTTGCAGAAGTGTTTCGGTATTATTGCCCCTCATCAGCGCAAAGTAGAACTAATCGATTGAGTGCGCCCCCTTGACTAAGGAGTATAATTTCTCCTTGTGAAGAGCAGTAATCAGAAATGTAAAAATGTTGTTTTATTAGACAATGACTTTGTTCTTGGTTTGCTAAAGCGTTAGTTCTCTGCTTAATTTCACCTGACAATCCTACATTATAGTACAATTGTTTTCTTCATCTTTTGTCTAATGTCTTTGGGCCCACATAGATTGTGCTGACTTCCAACATTGCTGTTGATGGAAATTATAGTCTAAAACTACAGGGACATCAATCACATGACTAATGCTGATAACGTGCTGTTGGCTTTTAAGCTTTGTTTTCAACTATATCTCTTGCCAAAAAATGACAAGTGGACATGTGAACAGAGCTTAGTTATTGGGGAAAGATTTTCAGTTCTGAGTGTAGATCACATATGTCAAACTCTGGTCCATGGACTAAATATGGCCCGCAGGCCAATTTTATGTGGCTTGTGATGCTATTCTGTTTGGAGGGCTATGGGGGCCCATTATTCTATATGGAGAGCAATGTGGGGCCCATTATTCTGTATGGAGGGCTATGTGGGGCCCATTATTCTATATGGAGAGCAATGTGGGGCCCATTATTCTGTGTGGAGGGCTACGTGAGGCCCATTATTCTGTATGGAGGACTATGTGGGGCCCATTATTCTGTATGGAGGGCTATGTGGGGCCCATTATTCTGTATGGAGGGCTATGTGGGGCCCATTATTCTGTGTGGAGGGCTACGTGAGGCCCATTATTCTGTATGGAGGGCTATGTGGGGCCCATTATTCTGTATGGAGGGCTATGTGGGGCCCATTATTCTGTGTGGAGGGCTATGTGGGGTCCATTATTCTGTATGGAGGGCTATGTGGGGCACATTATTCTGTATGGAGGGCTATGTGGGGCCCATTATTCTGTATGGAGGGCTATATGGGGCCCATTATTCTGTATGGAGGGCTATGTGGAGCACATTATTCTGTATGGAGGGCTATGTGGAGCACATTATTCTGTATGGAGGGCTACGTGAAGCCCATTATTCTATATGGAGAGAAATGTGGGGCCCATTATTCTGTATGGAGGAGTTTGTGGGGCCCATTATTCTGTATGGAGGGCTATGTGGGGCCCATTATCCTATATGTAGTGCAATTTGGGGCCCATCATTCTGTATGGAGGGCTATGTGGGGCCCATTATTTTGTATGTTGGGCACTTTATTATGTATGGAGGACTATGTGGGGCCCATTATTCTGTATGGGGGACTATGTGGTTCACATTATTCTGTATGGAGGGCTATGTGGGGCCCATTATTCTATATGGAGGATTATGTGGGGCCAATTATTCTTTATAGAGCACTATATGGGGTCTTTGACTAGGTTGACCTGCGACTTAGTGCAAGTTTTTAAATGTGACTCTCTATGTATTTGAGTTTGACACCCCTGGTATAAATAATATGATAACTTATCTAAAGTTACTTTTCTGACGGACTGTCGCTTTAAGTTAAATGTATTTGTAGGTAATTTTAGGGCAGTATTCATACATGCAAAGTCATACATTAAACCTACAGTGATATTAAAAATTGTATATTGTAAAAGAATTTATACTAAATGTATGTTTTAGTGTTGGCCAACTTTGTAGCCCAAAAATAAAAAGGTCAATGAACTAAGACTGAATATTCCCTTGGATTTGAGGGAAATTGCTATGCACCTGTCACATGACTAAGCCTTTCTCATGGTGGAATGCAAAGCTTTCTGTTCCTTTTGTAAATATAATTTACATATTAAATAATAATTATCATCCTTTTTCTCATGCATTATTTATATATGTGAACGAAGTCCATTCATCAGTCACAAATCCTCAGATTGCACCATCCTCTCAACGACAGCCCGAACATGCAACTAGATTCCCCTGATTTTGTGGATTGCTGCCTTTGTGGAATAGAATGAAACATATATCTAGCTCCCCTGTTAAGGCTTAATAACACTGAAGGCAATCCTATAAATGCAGTCCTGTTATAATGAGACACTCGGCATTGCTATAAAATGCAGTCCTGACAGATCCAGCTCTTTCACAGTAATTAATTAAGAGTCCAGATCAGATTTTGGCTGGGATTAATCTTTCCTTTCACACATGGCGATCAGTGGGAGGGGGTGTGCATAAGTAGGGGGGCAATTCTTGTCAAAATAAACACAAATACAGACGGTCTGAAGAGAGAGAGAGAGCAAAAGGGAGCGAGAGAGGGGAGTGAGCAGCGGCTGTGACACAGTCCTAACTTGGCACCATCATACAATGCAGTAAATGATTAGATATGGCAACACACGTTTTCTAATATCTAAGCAAACCAGCATTACATATAATGTATGGATACGTAGAGATTTGAATCTTGATCCTGAAAATTACATCTCTACTGATATCAGTAATTAAGTCAATGGCTGCAGGCCACATCCACAGATCTGTAGGATAAAGGCTACATTCCCACGATGAGTATTTGGTGCGTTTTTTATGTTACATATTTTCTTTAGCAATTCTGCATCAATTAGCTCAACTAACTTATTGCATGTTTTTCTTTTCATTTTTTAGTGCTTTTTTATGTGTTTTATTGCATTTTTACTTGTGCGGTTTTTGTCTCTTTTTGTATCGTCATGCTTTAAAGGGAACCTATCACCAGATTTGGGGCATATAAGCTGCGGCCACCACCCGTGAGCTCTTGTATACAGCATTCCAACATGCTGTATATAAGAGCCCAGACCGCTGTGTAGAACATAATAAACACGTTATAATACTCACCTAGGAGGTCGCTCCGCTGCAGACTGGTCAAATGGGTGGTACCGTTATCCGGGACCGGCGCCTTCTCTTTTGGCCATCTTGGTCTTCCTTCTGAAGGCAGCGTGCATAACGTGTCCTACGTCATGCATACAGGCCGGGATTGAGGTCCTGTGCAGGTGCACTACAATACTTTGATCTGCTCTGAGCATGGCAGATCAAACTGCGCCTGTGCAGGACCTCAGTGCCGGCGAGTGTGTATGACATAGGACTATAAATAGTGCTACATTTTTGACAATACCCTGCTTGCCCATTGGAAGAGTAAAGCCTGCCATACTTATTAGATAGCTGTCGGCTGAGCAATGCAATCGGCCAACAGCCATCTTTGTGTTCCCTTAACTGGAGAGCTCGTTCATCCCTGCGCTCCTGTCTTCTCTATGAGAAAGCCGCCGACAGACATCGCTGTGGTTTGGGAGAACAAAGCAAGAAGTCCAAAAATGGATATGACTGATCAACATCTCACCTAACAATAAGTTGACTGGTGCCCTGATATGCTTTAGAATGCTGGCCAAAACTGTTATTATTGGCAAACACTAATATGTATTGTACATGAGAGATTTAAACTTTTGCCACCCCACTCTGCCTGTGGGTATACCCATGGAAACATATGCACCATAGACAATCCCTCTTTCACCCAACATCTGCCATAAAGGAGGAATCAGGAGCGGTTGTGAAGCAAGGGAATGAGCAGTTGCCTTCCTCTTAATAATCTCAAAAGCACAACATTTCAAAAGAAAGTAATACTTTTATTTTTTCATTCAAAATGTTGTGGACCTAAGAAGTTTAGTCCTGTGTGTGCCGAAGATCTGGTGCATATGCCTCCGGACTGTTGATTGTATCACTCTTGATATCAATGCAAGCACTACTTTGAACTGTATCGGTGTCTGTATGATGCCGGTACAGTTGCATCCTGTGGTAGAGCAGGGAGTCATGGGTTGCAGGCTGGTCTAAGCTTATGGCCTACAAGACTTCATTGTCCCAGGACAGGTGGCACAATCACATCACTGCATTGCGCTGCCTGTGTCAGCTTGCTCTGTGTGTAGGTAAGAAGTTACTCATTTTCATGGATTCAGTGAGTATAAACTTTACTTTTTTTGTGTACGGCAGGGGCACAAAGGTGGCATTATTACTTTTGAAAGGATCACTCTGGGCATTATTTGTTCTAAAATTGATACTAAAGGGACATTATTTGTTTTAACACTAGAAGTCACAGAGAGGGGTCAATTAACATTTCTACCATTGGAACCCTATGGAGCTTGAAATTCCTGGGACTTCTAGTGTTAAGAGGATACTCAGGGGGCATTAATACTGGGTTAGGAGTTGCAGTACTACCTTGCCCTGGAGCCTAGAGATCCATATTGCTCCACTGATGAGGACGTCCACACATACATATGTAATCATCAGCTAATTCTGATGAAACAAGCAGATTTTATCTTATGTTTATGACCAGTATAAAAGTCATGATCTATGATCATGTGGGTTATTGCGACAATTAAGTTATTCTTTATCCATAGGATGGTGGTCTGACCACTGGGACCCCCAGTGATGCCAAAAACAGGGCTCTACAAATCTCAGCAAGAATGCTCTGAAGGTGCACATGCTTATTTTCAGCTCCATTTATTGTCTTTGGGACTGACAGAAATTGCAGAGCACTGTTCTTCGCTTTCTCCAGCAGTTATGTAGACAATCAGTAGGGTAATGGTTGCGATTGTTTACCTCTGGTCCCTTGTGATGGGAGTCTGCAATGTCCCATTTGGGGCTCCTATTGGTTTATTAAATAAAAATTAAAATGATGGTTACTCTGTAAATGGTACCAATCACCAGAATTTTCGTATATAAGCTAAAGCCAGTGCTATACAGGCAGATTCTCTACATACCTTTAGTGATCAGCTCGGATGTTTAGGTTTTGAAATCCAAAAAAAGTAAAGTTTATAAAATTAGCTGCTTGTTGAGTGACCGCAACAAAAGAGCAGATAATATATTCATAGTTATCCCCTCCCCGTTAGAATTAGCATAAGTATTATACACAGGATTCACTTTGTCTCTTGCAGGACCTGTGTCAGGTCATACCCGTGTGACCAGAAGGGGCAGGGCCTCAGCTAACAAAGCTGGATACCAGGTCACATGGGTATGAGCTCACTCAGGTCCTGCAAGAGATAAAGTGAATCGTGTGTATAATGCTTATGCTAATTCTAACAGGGGGAGGGGATTACTATGAACATATTATCTGCTCCTTTGCTGCTGTCACTCAACAAGCAGTAGCATAGTAGCATAGCATTTACTTTGGACTAAAGGGGGCTTTACACGCAACGTCATCGCTAACGAGATGTCGTTGGGGGGCACGGAATTCGTAACGCACTTCCGGCCTCGTTAGCGATGTTGTTGCGTGTGAAACGCACGAACAACCGCTAACAATCAAAATTACTCACCTAATCGTTGATCGTTGCACGTCGTTCTAATTCTAGATATCGTTGCTGTTGCAGGACGCAGGTTGTTCGTCGTTCATGCAGCAGCACACATCGCTACGTGTGACACCGCAGGAACGAGGAACAACATTGTACCTGCGGCCGTCAATGAGGAAGGAAGGAGGTGGGCGGGATGTTACGGCCGCTCCTCTCCGCCCCTTCGCTTCTATTGGGCGGCCACTTAGTGATGCCGCTGTGACGCCATACGAACCGCCCCCTTAGAAAGGAGACGGTTCGCTGGCCACAGTGACGTCGCTAGGAAGGTAAGTATGTGTGACGGGTGTTAGCGATGTTGTGCGCTACGGGCAGCAATTTGCCCGTGACGCACAATTGACAGGGGCGGGTGCTTTCACCAGCTGTGTGTAAAGTGGCCTTTAGTGTTTTGGAATCTGGTTAATGAATAATTTCTAAACCAGTTGTAAGGATTCTTTGATAACCATCTATTCTGAGGAAAATAAGACTTTTCTATTCAACTAATTTGCTGAGGTAAAGATTGGTGCTTCTAAACTTATATAGATTCCTATTTTTGTTGTGAAGGCAACATTGCTCCCTGGTACATGTGAATCAACTCCTAGGGAGAGCCCCGAATATAGAACGAATGTCCTTGTATTGATAATGGTCCAAACCATCTAATGCAGTGAGACAATATTTGCTCCCAAAAAGTTTAATTGCCCTCCAATTCAGGACTCCTAAATTTTGGTTCAGTACATGCTAAGGTAAATAGCTCAAATCTGAAAAACAGACCCTTGCTCATAGACCAAAGTGAAGTTTCATGTTTAGGATTCTTATTATTAGGTACTTAAAAGGTCAAGCATTTTGATGATGCTACTTGTTTGAGCCGCTGCTTGTCGAACCAGTCCATAGTCAACTAAGTTTCATTGATTCATACCTTTTATGAAGCTTTGACCACTTTTTATTTTTCTAAAGATGAACTTTGCTATCACTCAAGTTACTCTAAGTTGTTAAGTTTTGGGGTTAAGGAAACTCTTAGGGGTACTTTGCACGCTGCGACATCGCTAGCCGATGCTAGCGATGCCGAGCGCGATAGTACCCGCCCCCGTCGCACATGCGATATCTTGTGATAGCTGCCGTAGTGAACATTATCGCTACGGCAGCTTCACACGGATTTACCTGCCCTGCGACGTCGCTCTGGCCGGCGACCTGCCTCCTTCCTAAAGGAGCGGGTCGTGCGGCGACACAGCGACGTCACACGGCAGGCGGCCAATAGAAGCGGAGGGGCGAAGATGAGTGGGACGTAAACATCCCGCCCACCTCCTTCCTTCCGCATTGCCGATGGAGGCAGGTAAGGAGATGTTCCTCGCTCCTGCGGCTTCACACACAGCGATGTGTGCTGCCGCAGGAACGAGGAACAACATCGTATCTCCTATTGATGCGACATTATGAAAATGACCGACACTACACAGATCACCGATTTACGACGCTTTTGCGATCATTTATCGGCGCACCTAGTCGTTACCTGCGCCGAATGTGCATCACTTTCGATTTGACCCCGACGATATCGCAGTAGCGATGTCGCAGCGTGCAAAGTACCCCTTAGATTAGCAAATTGTGTTTTGCAAAAATGCAGATTTCTTTATATACCATTACTTTTATAACACTCTTTTTCCTTTATAGTAAAGCTACACATTTGACATGTACAGTATATCACAAAAGTGAGTACACCCCTCACATTTTTGGAAATAGTTTATTATACATTTTCATGGGACAACACTGCAGATCTGACCCTTTCATACAATGTACATTGTCAGTGTGCAGCTTCTATAACAGTGTAAATTTGGTGCCCTCAACACACAGCCATTAATGTTAAAACCGCTGGCAGCAAAAGTGAGTACACCACTAAATGAAAATGGCCAATTGGCTATTTTCCCTCCCTGGTGTCATGTGACTCATTAGTGTTACAGGGTCTCAGGTGTGAATGGGGAGCAGGGGTGTTACATTTGGTGTTATCACTCACACACTCTCTCATACTGGTCAGTGATAGGTCAACATGGCTCCTCAAGGCAAAGAATTGTCTGAGGAACTCAAAAAAAGAATTGTTTCTCTACACCAGTGTTCCCCAACTACAGTCCTCAAGAGCCACCAACAATGCTTGTTTTCAGGATTTTCTTAGCACATGTGTTGGAATCCTAATCTGTACAGGTGATTAAATTATCATCTGTCCAATAGTAAGGAAATCCTGAAAATAATGCACTGTTGCCGGCTCTTGAGGACTGGAGTTGGGGAACACTGCTATACAGTACATAAACATGAACGAGGCTATAAGAAGATTGCTAACATCCTGAAACTGAGCTGCAGCATGGTGGCCAAGACCATACAGCAGTTTTGCAAGACAGGTTCCACTCAGAACAGGTCTTTCCACGGTTGACCCAATGAAGTTGCGTTCACGTGCTCAGTGTCATATCCAGGGGTCGTCTTTTCAAAATAGACGTAAGAATGCTACCAGCATTGATGCAGAGGTTACAGGGGTGAGAAGTCTGTCTGTCAGTGCTCAGATCATATGCTGCACACTTCATAACATGGGTCTGCATGGCTGTCATCCCAGAAGGAAGCTTTTTCTAAAGATGATGCACAAGAAACCTCGCAAACAGTTTGCTGAAGACAAGCAAACTAAGGGCATTGATTACTGGAACCATGTCCTGTGGTCTGATGAGAAAAAGAAAAATGCATTTGGTTCAGATGGTGTTAAGCGTGTGTGACAGCATCCAGGTGAGGAGGACAATGACATGTGTGTCTTGCTTACAGTCTGGTGGGAGTGTCAAGGTTTAGGGCTGCATGAGTGCTGCCGGCTGTGGGGGGCTACAGTTCAATGAGGGAACCAAGAATTCCAACATATACTGTGACATACTGCAGCAGAGCATCATCCCCTCCCCTCATATTCCGACATAAGGACCCCAAACACTTCCAAGACCACCATGCCTTACTAAAGAAACTGAAGGTAAAGTTGCTGGCCAAGCGTCTCCAGACTTAAACCCTATTAAGTATCTGTAGAACCTCTTCAAACACTGGTAGAGGAGCACAAGGTCTCTACCATCCACCAACTCTGTGATGTCATCATGGAGGATGGAAGAGGATTCAGCTGCTCCTGTAAAACTCCAGTGAACTTCATGCCTAAGTGAGTTAAGGAGGTGTTTGAAAATAATGGTGGCCGCACAAACTATTGATACTCCGACAATTTTCACTAAAGGCCGCTTTACACGCTACGACTCCCGATGGGGTCCCGAAATTTGTGACGCACATCTGGCCGCTTAAGCGATCTCGTTGTGTGTGACTCCTATGAGCGATTTTAAATAGTTGCAAAAACGTTCAATATCGCTCATCGGTGACATGCTTATCGCTGCTGCTACAGCTAGCGATGTAGTTCCTCGTTGCTGCGGCAGCAAACATCGCTGTGTGTGACACCGCAGGAACGAGTTCTATGAAAAAAGTTCCATGAAGGTGGCAAATTTTCTAAAAAATGTATCACTCCAAAGTGTCTTATTCAGATGTCCATTAAACATGGTCCCAGTACAGACCACAATGCATGGACTGTCGGGTCAGAACTCAAACTTAACAGCGCCACCTATGCCTATCAGGCTGTCAAGTTCAGGTCAGGAGATCTGTAGCCAGTTCGTGCATCGTGGTTTGTCCTCAGAAGTGTTTCACAGACATTTAAATTTGGCTTAACCTGTGATCAGATTTGGCGACTATAAGCTGCGGCAACCACCAGTGGACCCTTATATACAGCATTCCAGAATACTGTATATAAGAGCCCATGCTGCTCTGTAGAATGTAAAAAACACTTTTATAATACCCACCAAAGGGGCGGTCCGGTCCGATGGGTGTCACTGCTCTCCAGCCCGGCGCCTCCTCTCTGCACCGTCCTCCTTGTTCCGAGGCCCGTGTGCATGACCTACGTCATTCACACTGTGCATGTCCTACGTCATTCACACTGGCCAGCATTGAGGTCCTGCGCAGGCGCCTTTTGATCTGCCTTGCTGTATGGCGCATGCACAGGCCGTCTTTAACTTTTCCTCGCACCTACGCATTACAGTACTTTCATCTGCCCTCAGTAGGGCAGATCAAAGTGTGCCTGCACAGAACCGCAATGCTGGCCTATGTGGATAATGTAGATGCATTATCTATACTGGGCTGGGTAGGAGGAGGATGGAGATCGCAGCAGAGAGGAGTCGCCGTACCAGAGAGCAGTGATGCCCATCGAACCGGACCGCCTCCTAGGTGAGTATTATAAAAGTGTTTTTTTGCATTCTACAGCTATAACAGTATTCTGGAATGATCTACATAAGGGCTCAGTGGTGGCTGCAGCTTATAGTCGCCAGTTCTGGTGACAGATTCCCTTTAATAATTAGCTGTTTTTTTCTAAGTTTAATTTATTTATAAGATGAGGGCTTTGTAGACAAATATGCAAAAAACTGTAGAACCCTTGTATAGTAAAGTCTTTTTGCAATTTAAAACACAAAAAAATGTATTTTAAATAGAAACCATTAAGAAGAATATAAACTGAGGTTTAATTATTTTACTATTTTTTTCCTGTTGTATTTGTTATATCTATGTGTCTTATATTAGTACATTGAGTGCAAATACGTACAATTGAGCTTTTTGAGGGTGCGAGTGACCTTGGTAAATTAATACTTACCCCATACCGCTTTATCCAAAGCTTGGATGGAGGCATAGCATGAATTTTCAGAGCCAGAATGGAAATAGTACCTTCATAACACATTTGAAGTGCTCCTCCCTTGAGGCACAGGAAAGTATGCATAAGACTATGCTACAGGGAGTGTTTTCCCAGTAGATAAGTAAAATACATAATATTATAAAACACTCTACCCATATAACATATTCACTATTACTCAGTTAATCCATATATATCCTCTCCCTAAATGTTATGCATAATTCTTCCCAATGATCCATACAAAGTATCCCTAAATATCCACCAATTACTGCAAAAAGCAACCCAACACATCCCCTGCCATTCAACCTAGTCATATAATTTATATAAAGCTATAATTCGATAAACGCTATCATATCTCTTGTTTCTCCATATATCCTCCCCTATATCTCCTCATATTACGCCATCTATTTTTCTCTATACCTTCCAATTACTCCATATATTCTCTCATATATCTCTTCCTATTACTACATATATCCTCTTCTTAAATCTTTTCTTATTCCCCATATATCCTCAATTATATCTCCTCAAATTACTCCATATATCCTCCCTATATCTCCTCCTATTACACCATATATCCTCTCCTGTATATCTCCCTATTACTCCATATATGCTCCCTATATCTCCTCCTTTTACTCCATATACATTTTCCCTATATCCCCTAGTATAACGCTATGTATCCTCTCCATATATCTCTTTTTTTGCTCCACATATCCTCCCCTATATCTCCTATTACTACATATATCATCTCCTATATATCCTACAATTACTCCATATATCCTCTCTTATATCTCCTTCTATAGCTCCACATATCCTCACCTATATCTCCTATTACTCTATATATCCTTCCATGTATCCTCCCCTATTACTCCATATATCCTCTCCTATATATCCTTCTGTTACTCTGTATAACTTTTCCCTATATCTTCTACTATTACTTCATATCCTTACTATTACTTCCTCTCCTTATATCGTCCTAATTCTCCATATAGTGTCTCATATAAATCCTCCTATTATGCCATATATCATTTTCTTATATCTACTCCTATTACTACATGTATTCTCTCCTTTATCTCCCCCCAGACGCCTAATGCCCTCACCTATATATCATCCTATTACTCCATATAACTTCTCTTTATATCTCCTTCTATTATGCCATATATCCTCTCTCTATATAGCTTTTTTTTGCTCCAAATGTCCTTTTCTATATCTCCTATTACTCCATATATCCTTCCCTATATCTCCTCCTATTACTCCTAAAGTCTTATCGTATATCTCCTACTATTACGCTATATATCATCTCCTATAACACCTCCTATTGATCCATATATTCTCTCCTATATTTCCTGTTGTTACTTCATATATAATTCCTAAATCTCCACCTATTAATCATATATCCTCCCTATATCTACACATATTACTCCATATATCTTCCCCTATATCTCCTCCTATTACTCCATTTATTTTCCCTATATCTTCTCCTGTTATTCCATACACCTAACCCCTGTATATCCTCATATTACTCCTTCTATCCTTCCTACATCTCCTCCTGTTACTCCATTTTTCATCTCCTTATATCTTCTATTACTCCATGTATCCCACCTCCATATTTCCTCATAGTACTCCAAATATCCTCCCCTGTATCTCCTCTTATTACTCCATATATCCTCTCCTATATCCCCTTCTATTACTCCATTTATCCTTTTCCTTTATCGCTTCCAATTACTCTATATATCCTCTCCTATTACTCCATGTATCCCACCCCGATATCTCCTCCTATTGCTCAATATATCCTCTCCTATATCTCCAATTACGCCATATATCCTCCCCTATATCTCCTCCTATTACTCCATATATCCTCTCCTATATCTCCTCCTATTACTCCATATATCCTCTCCTATATCTCCTCCTATTACTCCATATATCCTCCCCTTTATCTCCTCCTATTACTCCATATATCCTCCCCTTTATCTCCTCTTATTACTTCATATATCCTCCCTATATCTCCTCCTATTACGCCATATATCCTCCCCTATATCTCCTCCTATTACTCCATATATCCTCCCCTATATCTCCTACTATTACTCCATATATCCTCCCCTATATGTCCTCCTATTACTCCATATATCCGCCCTATATCTCCTCCTATTACTCCATATATTCTCCCATATATCTCCTCCTATTACTCCATATATCCCCCCTATATCTCCTCCTATTACTCCATATATCCTCCCCTATATCTCCAATTACGCCATATATCCTCCCCTATATCTCCTCCTATTACTCCATATATCCTCCCCTTTATCTCCTCCTATTACTCCCTATATCCTCCCCTTTATCTCCTCCTATTACTCCATATATTCTCCCTATATATCCTCCTATTACTCCATATATCCTCCCCTTTATTTCCTCCTATTACTCCATATATCCTCCCTATATCTCCTCATATTACTCCATATATCCTCCCTATATCTCCTCCTATTACTCCATGTATCCTCTTCCATATCCTTTTCTGCTACTCAATTTATCCTTTTCCTTTATCTCCTTCTATTACTCTATATATCTTCTCCTATATCTCCTCTAATACTCCATATATCCTCTCCCTATATCTCCTATTACTCCATATATCCTCTCATAAATCTCCTCCTGTTGCTCCATATATCTTCCCTATATTTCATATTACTCCATATATCCTCCCCTGTATCTCCTCCTATCGCTCAATATATCCTCCCTATATCTCCGTCTATTGCTCCATATATCCTCCCTATATCTCCCCTTATTACTCCATATATCCTCTCTATATCTCCCCCTATTGCTCCATATATCCTCCCTATATCTCCCCCTATTGCTCCATATAGCCTCCCGTATAGCTTATCCTATTACTTCATATATTCTCCTATATCGTCTCCTGTTACTCCATATATCCTCACATATCTTCTACTACGCCATATATTCTCGCCTATATCTGCTCTCGTTACTCATCAGTTCCTCATGTTTATCGCCTCATATTAGTACATATATCATTTATTTAACCTATTGTTATTTATTGAAATATCTAGTGACACCTAAATTATTGTGAGAAGTCCCAACAATGAGGCTCTTTCTTGCCCTACAGGCCCCTCTTGAAGTTTTTTGTTTATCGTTAACTTATCTAAATGTAATGATAAAATATTACCATTATAGTAAGTATTTCGCCTCTTACTTATGTCGCTGTCACTTTAATGCAAGAAAAAGAATGAAGTGACAGAAGTTCTCAGACTTTTGGAAAAGAGTAGTCCTTTTTACTGTATGAAAATATATCCACGTTGTGTTTTCCTTTCATATCTTCGCTGATGTTGGATATTTAGGTGAACGCGAACTCAAATGCGTCTTTCCGGCCACTCAACAATAATTTTTAAACTTCACTTCAAACTACTGTATCGTGATTTATTCTTAAATATTTACATGGCCCATATAGGGGTTTTTCCCTTATTGTATAAACTCAGGATACCATTTAAGTAAACTATAGTCAACTATTCTAAATTCAGAACTTTCTGACAGAAATGAGAGCCGTGAATAACATTCCATAAGCTAAGGCTGTGTGATCTAAAATGCTTGTATGTAAACCCGAACCAACGAGGATGATGGTTGTCATAGTAGTTGTATATGTATATTTAAGAATCTTGTGCAAATGCCCATTTGTATGTTATTTGTGTACTAGAGAAACATATATATATATATATATATATATATATATATAGTTAGTTAGTCAGTCATGAATAAACCGACATCCAAATATCCAAATATTACTGTGTTTCTATGAGTGTGTGTGTGTATGTGTATATATATATTTATATATATATTTATAAATATATATATATATATATATATATATATATATATACACACACACACACACGGAAAGTATATATGTTCTGTGTGTATATATATATGAGCATATTTATATACACACTCCCACACTCATATTCATATATATATATATATATATATATATATATATATATATATATATTATATATATATGTATACACAATAGTATAATGTTAAGTGGATGGAAATATAGCTGGTATATTAATCATTATTATGCAGGTGTCCTAATATCTCTTTGAATTCCTGATACATAATTACGTTACGTTCTTTTTCGCACACATTATATCTGGTCTATATGGTCATTATGTGATAATGTTAGCCAAACATAAATAAATAAATAATAAATAATAATGTTAGCCAGACATAAATATTTTAAAGCAGAATTTGCACACGGTATTTGGCACAATACAAACGTCTGTCCTAAATTCTGTCTACCATATGTTGCTATATACTATTAGTTTCCTCTCGTGTAATTCACAGTATATCATTGCTACCTACGGAATAAGCAGCTTTATAACAGTAACGATAATTAACATTGCGCTGCTTATAATCGGTTCGCTGTCGTAGCATTGTCATCTGAAAGTTTTTGGCCCCCATGCCCTCTTACACAGAGTAGGGAAAAGTGACACATACTGACCGGCACCTTTGAAAGGGACTGTCATCACCTCCAGTTTGGGGTCTGAGCACCATGATGTGGAGTATTGTGGTAGACTAGCATATATATATATATATATATATATATATATATATATATATCTATATCAATTTACAGTACCAGAGGGGACACTAATGCATGCATTTTCTACCTCTTTGGAGCCACATTGTGTATTACTGATTTGGATCATTTAGTTGCGGGAAGTTTCTAACAGGTTGCACACAAATTTTGCTCGTCTTCTGCACTCCACAATGTCGTACCCTGCTCATTTTGTCTAGTGATCGGGTCTACTAGGACATTAATGACATTAATAAAAGCATTGTAAACATATTATTATGTTAAACTGTAGGTATCAAAATGGGATGGTTCAAATAAATGTGGATGGTTAGATAGACACACGTAATATATATATATATGCACACAGACTGTATATACATAAGACGCACGTAAGATATATATATATATACACACACACACTATATTTATATATATATATATATATACAATATATATATACATAATAGACACGTAAAATATATATACACACACACTATATACATAATTATATAGAGAGACATGGAGAGATAGTCACATGTACACCTAAATACACTCTCATACATTTCAAATATACGCAGCCTACATATCATTGATTTCCTATAAGATTACATATAAAACAATAATATAAGGACAAGTGCATATTTTGGTTATATCAGGAAAAGGAAGTCTATTTCTCCATTTTCCCGGCCTACCCTAGGAATCTAGGGCCAGGGTAAAGGTCACTCCTACCTTGGGTCTGGCAAGGCAATGCCAGCATCAAGAAGAGTCGGGATAGCATTGAGGGCTAATGGAATAAGTCTTCATCCCCCAAAAGGCTGCAAAATTTGCATACAATTATTTTTTTTTGCACCTATTGGAATAGCCACCCACATTCATTTAGCATTAAGAAAAAAGAAAAGAAAATACTCAGATGACTTAATAAAAAGATGGCACATACCAGAGGGAGAACAGAGGAAGACACACTTCTGCCAACGCGTGCAAACAGAGAGAGGAAAATAAAACAGAACCCTTAAGTTTCCAATCAGAGAAAAGTTTTGTGTTTTTTTTGTTGTTTTTTTTTTTAGAATTCTTGTACAGTAACAACAAAGAAAAGTAAAAACAGAGAGAGCAAAAAAAAACTCAACAAAAAAAATAATTAAAAAAAAGTGACTAAAAAGACAGAAAGAGAGGATGTTGCTTAGAGAGAGAGAGATAGAGTCAGCAGAGAGAAATAGGTATTGAGGACAAAAATAGAGAGTTAAAAAAAATGGTGGGAAAAAAAGGCGCCTGGTAAACCTTACATCTCCTGATCCTTTCTCCTCTCCTTGAATTGCTTTTACTCTAACACCCAGTCCGAAATGCAGGGAAGTCAGCGTTGGAACACTGGAATCCTGCCATCTTCTTTGCGAGCCAGCCTGTAGATTTCTCAGCTGCAGTCAGCCTGCAATACACTTTTACAGGAAGGGGGGGACAGAGAGAGTGTGTGTGCGTGTGTGCAAGAGGGAGAGACACCGTGGATGTCTCTTTTTTTTTCCTCTTAAGTGCCGTAAGTTTATTTTTTTTTCTTTCTCTCTTTTTGTTGTCTTATTTGAATTCAGAATCTCTATTTTTTATTCGTTTTATACAGCACTTTTTCTATTTTTTCCTTTTTTTTTTTTACACTCGATTGCCATTTTGGTGCCAGCTCTGAAGTTGGCATGGGTTGAACATTTTTTTTTTCTTGGCTGGGCTGTCTCTCCCCCCTTTCCCCTTACCCCAGCTCCTCCACCCTTTCCAAACTCTGTATCTACGCCCTGCCCTCTCTCTCTCTCCCTCTCTCTTTCTCTCCTTCTCTGTGTCTCTTTCTCTCTAGCTGCCCTTAACCACCACTATTGCACCCAGGCTGTCTTTACTTTTTGTTCAGTTCTTTGCCAACTGTCTCTCAGACTTTCCTTGTTTAGTCCACGCCTTCCTTCTCACTCACACTTTTTTTTTTTTAAACAATCCCTACTTTAGTCTCTCTTGTCCTATGTTGCCCTCTCATATACATGTGCCTCTCTCTTTAATTCCAAGATGGAGACAGTGCCAGGCTATAACTGAAGTCGTGATTGAATTATTAATAGGAGAATTAAAGTAGTTTTGACATTGTGTAATCTCCATGTGTGACTGTGTGCCATGGGTAAAGCTGGGTGGGTACAGGCGGCACAAGCAGGAAGTTAGTGTCAGGAGCCAGAACACAAAAGTGCTTGGTAAGTTGGGAGGTAGAACTACAAGTAATGCTGAAGTGATCAAGAAGAGATCTATAGACAGTGAGCCCTCGCGGACAGGGTCCTGGTCCCCTCTCCTCCTGCACCAGTCTGTGCCTTGTATTATTCATGATTTTGGAATAAATGGTGCTATAATAATAATAAATAATAATAATAATATTCTGCAACTGGAGATAGGAGGACAAAGAAATAGAAAGTTTGAAGTTTTGCCCTTAGAAATAAAGGTGTAGAGTAAATTAGGCGTAAATAATGTAAGAAGGTAGAAGGAGAAAATTTTGCAGCTGCCTCTAACTGTGAAGGTGTGTGTTTGGGTAAGGAGGCGGTGTAGAGGATTTGGGGAGGAGGGAGTGATTTTGGGGGAGCAAAGTTACGTCTCTTTCCTGCAACCTTAAGTACCCCTTGTAGAACGATGCAAAGGAATGTGGTCATATAACATATAATAGGACAGATTAAAAGGGACAAAGGTTCTTTGGGTGATATGAAAAGGTAGACGACGGCTGTGTGTGAGCTGGGGTGACACACCACCTGGAAACTACACGGTCTATTGTGAAGGGGCGGAGAAAAGAAGGGGGAGCTAGGTGAATCGAAGGAAAGGGAGAGAAAGAAGGGGGGTTAGCTAATAAAAAAGTGAGAGAGGACAGGAACACAGTAGAGTAAACAAAGGCAATGATTTTCTATTTCTTTTTTTTTCTGAGAAGGAAATGAATAAGCTCAAAGGGTCATAGAATCAAGAATTGCAAAGATACAAGTATATAAGAGAAATAATGAGCGAAGAGTGTGAGAGTAATCTGGAACAGAGGGTAAAGGATGAGATAATTGAGTGTATGAGATTAACTAGGTATAGAAGTACTCCGAGGGTTTTTTTTTAATAAATGGAAGCAAGAGGGAGGGTGAAGATTTAGTTTATCCAAACTACTCCAAGAACACAGGAAATGAATGTGAGAGTATTCAGGAAATCAAAGTACTAGTCGTAAAATGTGGGTGTACGAGAGGACAAATTATATACGTATCGGAAAAGAGTGTGTGGGTATAGGAGTAACAGAAGTGTCGGGGGAATGAGAGTATGCCGTGCGTAAGAGAACAGTGGGAATATGAGAGTAACTAGAAAAAAACCCCTAGAAAACGGTACTCTACAGTGTTTGATACTGACTGAGGGGTCCTTATATGTAGGATTACAGAAATAAACAATGGCTGTGTGTAGACCTGATGCATGGGATTATGTAAACTACAAAAAAAAAGTGTCAATGTGGCCTATCACATCTAATCAGGTACATACTGTATTTTTATGCAGGTTTAAAAGTTAATTTGCCGGTATGATTAGTTGCTATATGTGACACGTTTTCATTCACGTGAAATAAGAAGAATTTAGTATAATGCAATGAAGATGATTGCATGTATGAATGAAACAGAAAAGAGACAGTAACTTTTGCTTACCCTAAGAAAAAGAATAATTGGTATTGTATTCAGCAGAATAGCATGAGAGTATTTTATTCAGAGCAATGCAGTGAATGGAACTTGGTAATATTTAAAAAATATATGAGGATAATACTTTGCGGGTAAACCAGAGATGGAAATAGAAATGAAGCCCTGGCATTTGAAGTCGCCACAAATAATAGCTAAATGTGTATTTCAATATGTATAACATGTATTGCCAGCTGTAGTGAGATTCGGTTTTCTCTTCTGTTCACCACATACAAACATTTGCCTATACTCCCTTACTGTGACTGTTCACCTGAGCTGATAACAAAGCTTGTGTGTGCTCCCTAGAAGGAGAAAGGGGAGGAGCTTAGGTGTGAGGTAAATTCAGAGTGGCAGTGGTAGTTAAAGTCAGTGTGAGGTGAAGTGAGGAGTGTAAAGGCCGATATCGCCATCGTGCGTACCCGCCCCCATCGGTTGTGCGACACGGGCAAATCTCTGCCCGTGTCACACAACATCGCCCGGACCCGTCACACTACTTACCTTCCCTGCGACGTCGCTTTGACGGGCGAACCGCCTCCTTTCTAAGGGGGCGGTTCATGCAACGTCACAGCAGCGTCACTGAACCACCGCCCAATAGAAGCGGAGGGGCGGAGATGAGTGGGACAAACATCCCACCCACCTCCTTCCTTCCGCATTGTGGCCGGGAGGCAGGTAAGGAGAGCTTCCTTGTTCCTGCGGTGTCACACGGAGCGATGTGTGCTGCCGCAGTAACGAGGAACAACTGCGTTACTGCTGCAGTAACGATATTTGAGAATGGACCCCCATGTTGCCGATGAGCGATTTTGCACATTTTTGCGACAATGCAAAATCGCTCATAGGTGTCACACGCAACGGCATCACTACAGCGGCCGGATGTGCGTCACAAAATCCATGACCCCAACGAGATCGCTGTAGCGATCTCGTAGCGTGTAAAGCCTGCTTTATATGGAGATGGTCCTGTCCTGTGGTGACTGTTGAAACCTCTGGAGTGACCAGCTACAAATTGGCAGAGTATCAGTCCCCAGGCCACCTGGAATTTTTTGGTCAGTGGCAAACTGAGAGACTGCTATTAGCCTTTTCATAAGGAGCAGTGAATTTGCCCATGAGGTCAGTGACGTGATTGAGCCTGGAAAGATCTAGAAGAGACAGTGAGTTTTTCACCTGCTCGCTGGAAGGGATTAAAGATCCAGAATTTTCTTATCTTGAAAATCCCAGGATTTAAAGACACCTTTTCTCAGGTAGGCAAGTAGCGGCAGGAGGAGAACACTACCACCACACAACAGAGAAACAAAACTCTCATTGGGTCAGATCAGACCACCATCATTGTAAAAGCTGTAAGGAATGTTCTGGACCGTTCTGCAAAGCTACTGTGCCGCCCGCATGGAAGCAGCCGAGTTGCTCAGATCCGGGTTTGCTGTGGCTCGAGGGACTCGGGGATCGTGCGGCCACTCAAATGAAAGGGGGGATTTACAGGGGAGTTGATGTATAGTTCATGACGCTACCCATGGTGCACAGTAATTTGGGAAGTGCTGCTGCTGGGAGTACCCGGGGTGATGAAGTGGGTCAGCAAGGTGTTGTAACCCTCCACGGGTAGGGGGGATGCCCCGGGACTCGGTGAGGGGTGCCGTGGGGGCACAGGGGTCACTCTTGTACTCACTTAGTTCATAAGCAGACTCTGACAACCGGGTAAACCAAGTCTCTGGGTACCACTGCCACTGAGGGGAGATCGCCTGGGTCCCGTCCCCAATGGTGCTGCCTGGTGATCCGTGACCTGCCTCCTGGCACTTAGTTTGACTTTAGCTTGATGGCCCGGTAGCTTGCAACTAGCCGGGCCCCGCTCCCTACTATGGCTAAGTATGGGAGCTTGCTCTCAGGGCTCACGCTTGGGATTTCCTGGACCGTTTTGGATTGGAAAATCCTATCCCCCCCTAACCAACTAATTACACTCCTCACCTACCCTCCCTGACCCCCCCAGGTGGGCGACTTCATTCCACTCAAGCCGTCCACTGGTGTGTCTGGTGGGTGTGGTGCAGGGTGTATCCAGGATTTGATTTGCTGTTGGAGGCAACACCATTTAGTTAGGGACCCAGAACCAAGAGGGAGGCGGAATACTGCACGGAAGGGCAGCTTGTGCAGTACCCTGTGACGACCTGATAGTCCAGGGGCGTCACATTACCGTAAAACGTAAAAGCTCCCTGTCCTGTCTCTGGCTGAATGATTCTCTGCTGTGCCATCCTCAGGAACCAGCTCTAGTTGGGAGGGTGAGGGGACAACCCTTTGGCACTGTGCATCACTACCTAATTCCTGGAGACCTCCAGCAGTGCCCAGCCATACCAAAGCTGAACATCTCAACTGGCGTCACAAACTCTTTATTTGTGTATTTCATTTTTCTCTCCCCCTTTTTAATATTATTTTTAACCCCATCATAAAAGCCTGTTGCATGCGCCCAGTACAGCCAATTCGCTACTCGGACTCACCACTGTGACATCAGAGGTCTACTGGGGGTGGCACAAAAGCACACAGGCCAATGCAGTCCAGCCCCTGTGGCCCTTATGATATAGCTATTTATAGCTGCCACTGAGTCACTTCTACAGAGCAGCAGCTTCTTTTCCGCTTTGCTCTGTTAACCGGGTGTGATTGCCGATGTCAGATTGACAACTGGCTCCCCACTGACTAACTATAGTGAACCAGCTGACAATCAGCATGACATCAGCAGTTATGGCTCATCTGCAGAGCAGCCCAGAAGAAGAAGAGCTGCTCTGTTGACATGGGGCAACTACATCACCAGGTACAACAGGCATGTAGTTAGGCCATATAATGGTAGTAGCAGTTCAAGGGCAAATCTAGGTTTTCCGACACCCGGGGCAAAAATTCAGTTTAGCTCCACTTTTCATGTGGTTTCAGTAGTCGTCATCTGACCTCTCATCATGGGCATACCCAGCGAGGGGTGGGGGGGAAGCTGCCCCCCCCCCTAGAAGCAGGGGCACGCACCTATTATGACCTGTCTCTGTCAGGTAGCAGGTGCGTCAGGCAGCGCGGGTGGTGAAGAGAGGACAGGGCGGCATGGTTCATCGGCACCCGCCACCCACTAGTACCGCAAGGCAGGCTGAACGCTGCTCCCGCAGCCGCTCCTAGTAGGAGCTGTAAAATCCCGTCCTCAGTGCCTGCCGGCCGATCGGCACTGCAAATCAACACAGCGGGGACTGGACTGGATTGATGACATTGACATCATCACTCTGCGCCCCGTTGTGTCTGTCGAGTCCTGCAGTGCAGAGCGGCCGGCACAGTTACAAACTGGGGAGACTGCTGGGAGGCTGAGCTGCTGCGACAAGTAAAAAAAAATGTAAATATTAAATCAGACAGTCTGGGGGCCTGGGGAGCTGTTGTATATCATGGGGGGCTGAATATGGGAGTCCTATAGGGGGTCTTATATGAGATACAGCCCCCCATAGGGCTCCTGTGACGCCCTGACAAAACCAGGTAGTCACAAAAGTTGTACATTCTCCTTGTTACCACCAAAACCCACACTTAGGCATACCACACAGCCATTAAACCCTAGCCATCCCCTCATGATAATAGGGACACACCAGTGGGCGGGATCAGGTGGATGAGAACGCCCACCTAGGGGTCCTGAGGTGTCAGAGGCGGGAACACAACAGTGAAGTCCTGACAGTTGAAGCTGGCAGTTGTAGTGGAGTTAGATGAAGTTTGAGTTTAAAGTGGAGTGAAGTTCTAGTTGGAGTCAAGTACAGAATGTGCAGTGTAGTCAGGAATAGGAGCCCTTGGACTACCCGGCTAGATGGAGATCCGGTCGCGGGAGACCTAAAGTGGACCGGGGCAGGGTTGTAGCCCGCCGGTGCCGACAGCGGGAATCCGGTCTGGAGGCGGTGCACAGTCGGGGTGCCTGGACCCTAGGGCGAGGAAGGTTGCAAGCCCCTCTCCAATTAACCAGCCGGGGACAAGGTTCCAGACTTTGTCCCACTAACTGCCCACATCACAAACTCTATTTCTCCAGCGATGCTCCAGTAGTGCCGAACGCCTATGGAGGAAAACCTGCACACCAGAAAACTTCATCCACTACAAGTTCATGTTAAGGACCTACAACTCTTCCCTTCACCTCGCCAAACAGACCTACTTCACCACCCTTATCTCCTCACTATCCAACAATCCAAAAAAGCTCTTTGACACCTTTCACTCTCTTCTTAGTCCCAAAGCACAGACCCCTATCACAGACCTTCGTGCTGATGACCTGGCCTCATATTTCACAGAGAAAATAGAAAACATCCGCCGAGAGATCAGCTCCCAGCCACCAAGCTTTGTGAATCCCATCCCTCCCCATATCCCATCCAGCTCACTTTCCACATTTGACCCAGTCACAGAGGAGGAAGTCTCCAGGCTTCTATCCTCTTCTCATCCTACCAGTTGCCCAACTGATCCCTTTCCCTCACACCTTCTCCAGTCCCTCTCTCCGGTTGTCACTATTTAACTAAAATATTCAATCTCTCTCTCTCTTCTGGTATCTTCCCCTGCTCCCTCAAACACTCTATCATTACTCCATTATTAAAAAAACCTTCTCTTGATCCATCCTGCACAAGCAACTACAGACCAGTCTCCAATCTCCCCTTCATCTCCAAACTCTTGGAGCGCCTGGTCTACTCTCGTCTCACCCGCTACCTCTCCTCTCATTCTCTTCTAGATCCTTTACAGTCTGACTTCCGCCCTTTATACTCAACAGAAACTGCCCTTGTCAAAGTGACCAATGACCTATTGACAGCAAATCGTAACGGTGACCACTCTCTGCTTATTCATCTTGACCTTTCTGCCACCTTCGACACTGTTGACCACCATCTTCTTCTCTCTATGCTCCATTCTATCGGCCTAAAGGACACTGTACTTTCCTGGTTCTCTTCCTCTCTTTCTGGCCGCTCATTCAGTGTATCATTTGCTGGCTCCACATCTTCTCCTCTTCCTCTCACTGTTGGGGTCCCTCAAGGCTCCGTCCTTGGCCCTCTTCTTTTCTCCCTCTACACTGCCCCAATTGGAATGACCATCAGCAGATTTGGCTTTCAGTACCATCTTTATGCTGATGACACACAGCTATACACCTCATCCTCTGAGCTCACCCCAGCTGTACTACAGAACACAAGTTGTTCTGTCCCCACTTAAAGGCGATTGAAGGCGCGTAGTTGTGAGAGGTTGTGAGAATCTTACCTTCGTTTGTCCTATAAGTGAGGCAGACAGGACCAGAGCGCTCCAGAGTTAAACATGCACATGCTGAGATGAAACAATGGTGGTTTATTTTCTCCAAAGGTTAAGGACATGCAGAAGTACAGCGGTCCAAGTACTTGGCATTGTAGTTCTCCTGTGATGCTTGTCTCTGAAGCTACTACGGTCAGAAGACTTTGCTTCTAGCAGCTCCAATAAGGGATGTTGTTCTCACAAACTCTGGTTTGGAATGAACATACCAGGATGTGATGCAAGAGGGTCATCAGACACTCCCATGGGCTGGACAAAGGAAACAGAGGAGCCGAAAGGTCTGACCAGTAGATGGCAGCAGAGACAAGCATGAAAAACATTAAATAACAGTTTTAACTAAGTCAAATAGAAACAGCACACTCCCCGTCTGAAATTCACTTTGGGGATTTCACTATTGAGTCCATAATACAACCTGAAAGGAAAGGCATGTTAAATGCAAAAACAAGATCAATTGAGTCCAAACAAGGAGGATGGCTGAAAGTTCAGGACCGGTAGCGTTCATCCCGTAGGGACGCTCTCTATGGGCAACAGCAGAACAAGTTTGTGGATTGGCCTTGCAAAGGTCTTTGTCTCACCTTTCCTGTTGACCTTTAGTTCCACCTTCCGAACATTGCCGTCCTGACTAGGCAGTATCCTAGTAATCAGTCACATAGGCCAGTCAGTCCTTTCTGTGGTCTGGTCTTTCATGAGGACTAGGTCTCCTTCTTTGAGGTTCGGCTTGGGATGTCGCCACTTCTTTCTTCCTTGAAGAATGGTGAAGTATTCCTTCCTCCATCGGTTCCAGAAGTAGTCAGCCAAGTATTGAACCCGTTTCCAGTGTTTTTGATAAGCGTTCGCGTGGGTGAACTCTCTGCTGGGCATTACTGCGTTGTCAGTTTTTTGGGTAATAAGAATAGTAGGAGTCAATATGGTTGGTGTTTCTGGATCCTTGGTCACCGGCACAAGGGGTCTTGAATTGATAATGGCTGAGACTTCAGCTTAAAGAGTGACTAGAGTCTCATGTGTGAGTCTTGAGGAATTGACGTCCATTAGCATGGAGTTCAAGATGTTGCGTGAAATCCCGATCATCCTCTCCTAGGAGCCTCCCATGTGAGAACTGTGAGGGGGATTGAAGATCCAGGTGCAGCCTTTCTTTGCCAGCTGATCTTGGATAGGTTTGGTGTCGATGTTCAGCAAAACACTAACATGGTGTTTGTTGGGAATGATGAGAGGATTTTGTTCTGCAACTCCAAGTTGAGCCTGATTTAAACGACCGCCAACTCTCAGTAAGCCGAAACTGTCGATGACTGGGTTTAAATTGGCGAGAGGACTTCTTAATGGAATCTGCTGTTTGTTGTATAAACACTTCCATTCTATGGCGAATTCACTCTGTTGGAGGTGGCGAATTATGAGGGACTCGCTATGGGAGATGTCCTCAGCAGAAAGGGGTTTGTGGCAGACATGCCAGCGATGACAGTCTTTGTTTTTAAGGTCCGTATGATAGCATCTGGCGATGTGCACTAACCTAGCGACAGTCCTGACGAGCCTCATCCAGCTGGAGAAACGTTCAAAACGTTGGCAACCGAGGTTGGAAGTTTTTTCTGCACTGGTGGCCAGGGTATTGACTTCAGCTCGGACATCTGGATCATTGTCTGGACCTAGGATGCTGAAGGCTTTCTGGACACCTTCTTCTGACTGTCTCAGCAGGAACTCTGGACCTGTAAGCCAAGAAGAGTTAGCAAAAGAACTTATAGACGTAGGTCTAGTTGCGTGATCTGCTGGATTCAGTTCGGCTGGTACAGGTTCTGCTAGGTTTTTGCAGACTTCCTTGTCCATAAAGGCGACGCTGTGTTCTCTCATTGCTGGCTTGCTGTTCATAGAACGCTGAAGAGAGTTAAATCTGGTCTGAGCTTGAGCTCGGTTGTTTGGGAGTCTTATCCTGGTAGATCGGAAGGGTAATGGAGAGACCCAGTGGTTGGTTTTGCCTTTAGAAAACTCACAGTCCATTATTTCGATGAATTCTCTGTCCTCTACTGACAAGGCTACTTTATCGTCGTCCTTGGTTGTGAGAAAGACTGATCTTCCCAAGTTGTCAATATGCAGAGAAGAAGCGATGTCAGGTAGCTGTATTGTGTCTGGAGACTTCTCTTTCACTCCATAGTGATGAAGACATGGCTTTAGGCAGGTTGTGCGCCCATCTCCATGCACGTAAGGGCGGCTTTGCACGTTGCGACATCGCAAGCCGATGCTGCGATGTTGCACGCGATAGTCCCCGCCCCCGTCGCAGGTGCGATATCGTGTGATAGCTGGCGTAGCGAAAATTATCGCTACGCCAGCTTCACATGCACTCACCTGCCCTGCGACCGTCGCTCTGGCCGGCGACCCGCCTCCTTCCTAAGGGGGCGGGTCGTGCGGCGTCATAGCGACGGCAGGCGGCCAATAGCGGCCGAGGGGCGGAGATGAGCAGGATGTAAACATCCCGCCCACCTCCTTCCTTCCGCATATCTTACGGAAGCCGTGGTGATGCCGGTAGGAGATGTTCCTCGCTCCTGCGGCTTCACACACAGCAATGTGTGCTGCCGCAGGAGCGAGGAACAACATCGGACCGTCGCGTCAGCGTAATTATGGATTACGCCGACGCTGCACCGATGATACGATTACGACGATTTTGCGCTCGTTAATCGTATCATCTAGGCTTTACACACTACGATGTCGCATGCGATGCCGGATGTGCCTCACTTTAAATTTGACCCCACCAACATCGCACCTACGATGTCGTAGTGTGCAAAGGCTGCCTAAGTCTTGAAGGAATCAATTACTGATCGATCAACGCACACATTTCCTATGTCTACCCATTCCAAGTCCAGTCTCTGGGCGTATGGTGCATAGTCAGGCCCATTACACTGCTGTCGCACCTTGTGTACCCTTAGATTGTCTCTGGCGAGCAGGAGTAGAATCTCTGCGTTATTGTCCAGAGGTGGGATAACACTAGCGAGGTGTCTTAGGTGTGGTTGATGAAATGCAGCTTCTGGGGTAGGAATTTCATTCCTGTGGCTGGGTATTTGATCACATTCAACGAGCGTTGGTAGAGGTATTTCAGTCTTCCCATTGATAGGAGACGCAATGAATCCCTGGGCTCTTCTGCCGCTAGTCTCTATGCGACCCGAGCAGGTGTTCAAGGTGTAGGGTTCTGATGGTCCATTAATTCCGAAGGCTTCAAAGAATTTGGTTCCTGCCAGGGACCGGTTGCTTTGGTCATCTATGATGGCATACACCTTCATTGCCTTTTCTGGATGTCCCTCGGGATAAACATTGATGAGGCATATTCGGGCACAACATTTCTGCATTTGGCCCTCTCCACATACCTCTGAGCATGAGCAGGAGACGGCTGTGGTGGTGTCAGTCTTATTCTTGGACTCCCCACCATGACTTGGAGTGGGAGTGGTGGTGTCTGCAGCCGGTGTGTCTCTAGCTAGCTGGGTTGGGTGCATGGCTGAAATGTGTTTTTCACTATGACACTCCTTACACTTGATGATGGATTTACAGTCCTTGGCCATGTGCTCAAGTGATGCGCAGCATTTGAAACAGATCCCAAGCTCTGTGATTACTTTCTTGCGCTCCTGTAGGGTTTTGAATCTAAACCCTCTGCACTTGTTCAGTAAATGCGTTTTTTTATGGATGGGACATTCTTGATTGAAAGACTTATCTCGTGATGAGATGGTGTACTGTTCATCTGTGGGTGCTGCAGGTGATGGTAGCTCAGTCTTCCTGACACTCACAGTGTTCTTAATGTCTCTGCGTTTGTGTATGGCACCTTCATAACTTGATGATGTTGCAGCTGCCGAAGTGTTGAACTCTAGGAAGTCGAGGCTGGGGTCGTTCCTCATCTGGGCCTGCTCGTCGATGAACTTGCAAAAGTGAATAAATGGGGGAAAGGTGGCGTCTTGCACTCTTTTGTACCTTGAGACTGACGTTGCCCATTTCTCCTGCAGACTGTATGGCAGCTTCACCACGATTGGGTTCACTCCATGGGCTGTATCCAGGTAGCACAGCCCAGACAGACGAGGATCTCTTTTGGCGAGCTCCAGCTCCATGAGCAGATCACTTAGGTCTAGAAGCTTGTGGACTTCTTTAAGGTTGATCTTTGGGATGTCCTGCAGTCTCTTGAATAGGGCTTTCTCTATTGCTTCTGCGCTGCCAAAGGTGCGTTCCAGTCTTTGCCATGCAGCAGCGAGACCTGTTTCTGCTTGTCCCACATAGACGGTTCTTAGGCTCTTGATACGGTTTGTAGAGCCTGGGCCCAACCACTTGATCAGGAGGTTGAGCTCCTGTTCTGCAGTTAAGTTGAGATTGGCGATGGCCGCCTTGAAAGTTGCTTTCCAGGCCCTGTAGCTCTCTGCACGATCATCGAATTTCGCGAGACTAGTGTTGATTAGCTCTCTGCTCACCATGAACCTTAGACATATCTGATTTCTCACCACTTGTTGCCACGACGACTCTTGATGCCCCTGGGGCGTATGGGCTGCCTGGCGTGAATGGATGAGATGTTCCCGGGTAGAATGACGTTGCTGCAGGGTTGAGCTGTGATTTAGCCTCTGTAGATTCTGATGACCGCTGCTTGAGCTGGGGAAGTGGGTCAGGAAACACTTGGTTGCCATCTTGCCGTGGTGACTGTGTTTGAGAGGGCACCTCTTGGTGACTGTTATTAATTTGCTCGGGTGCTTTAGGTGGTACTGGCACTGGTAGAGGTAAGTTGGAGGTTTCGGTGTTGTCGGCTTGGACGGTACTGCAAACTGGGGTTGCTATAGGTAACTGATTCAGTACATAGTCTCTTGTGCGATCAACTGGATTGTCTGCTTCCAGTGGTGGCAAGTGAGCTGGATCAGGACCTTGGATCAATGCTTGCTCAAGTAGTCTCACTTTAGCTAGTGCAACTTCCTCTTCCATCTGTGACCGAAGAATCTTTATCCGAGCCTCCGCTTCTGCCCTTGTGGCTTCTGCTTTAGCAGCTTCTGCTTTTGCAAGGGCTTCTGCTTCTGCCCTTTTGGCTTCTGCTTTAGCGGCTTCTGCTTTTGCAAGGGCTTCTGCTTCTGCCCTTTTGGCTTCTGCTTTAGCAGCTTCTGCTTTTGCAAGGGCTTCTGCTTTAGCGGCTTCTGCTTTTGCAAGGGCTTCTGCTTCTGCCCTTTTGGCTTCTGCTTTAGCGGCTTCTGCTTTTGCAAGGGCTTCTGCTTCTGCCCTTTTGGCTTCTGCTTCTACCCTTTTGGTTTCTTCCTCTACTTCTCTTTCTGTGAAGGAACGTCTCACCTTGGATTCTTCCGCTCTTATGCGTGCCTCTAGTATCCTGTCGCTCAGGGCTGAGCTTCTTGAGGATGATGACCCGGATGACCGAGAGGAACGTCTATATGAGGTTGATCGGTGTGATCTAGTTTCTTGCTGGTGAGAGATACGGTGTTCGGCCGTGTCTATGGCATCTTGCACCTTGGCATCTCTTTCCTTGACCATCTCTTCTGCCTTGCTCAGGTCTGAAAGAGCTTCATCAATTTTAGAGTCTTTTAGAAATGTAATGTACCTTGCTAACAGTCTCTTGTATCTTTCATGAGCTGTGTTCAGCCGTTCCAGAGTGGCTAGTAAGCATGTGGCATCACCTGATGAGGATTCAAGTCTTGACATGTAATAGGTGACTCGTTCCCACTGTTCTTCCAGGTGTTCACAGCTCATCTTTCATAGTGTGATAGTTTTCAGTGGCCTTTATCGTGGGTTTGGAAGAGCGCTTCGGTCGGACAACTTGGTCTGCTAGAAGCGTGGGATCTGCCTCCCGGGCTCCATAATGGACAGTATCAGGTTGTATTTGCTCTGTTTCAGCAGTGGGGAACTGTCCGAGGTCTTTTTCGGCCATTTTGATTTAAGGTGTACTGTCTTTAAGAAACTTGACTTTTGAATACGGGTCCGAAAATTGTTGTGCAGCTCTGATGAGATTCCCAACGTGTCTTTAGCAAAACTTGGGGTTCGCAGTCCAGTAATGTGCAGTGATGAGGTATAATGTATTGCAAGTCTATAGAAGGGGTATGGCAAGAGGGAAACAGCAGGTGCATAAACTGTCCCTTTACAATGCAAGCAGAGGCGACACAGGACGTGGCAGATGGGAGCTTCCCCTTAGGCTTGTCCAGGCATGCACTGTTCAGGCAGACTAGTGCACAAGGCTTGTTGCTAGGCAGATTACAGGGGAAGTTACAGGGTTCTTAGGGATCTGTAGCCGGGGTATTGAGCTGTTAAGCAGTCTTCTGACTGATTGGGCTCTCCAGGAAGTTTTTGCTTTGGGCTGTTAAGCAGTCTTCTGACTGATTGGGCTGTTAAGCAGTCTTCTGACTGTTCTGTCCCCACTTAAAGGCGATTGAAGGCGCGTAGTTGTGAGAATCTTACCTTCGTTTTTCCTATAGGTGAGGCAGACAGGACCAGAGCGCTCCAGAGTTAAACATGCACATGCTGAGATGAAACAATGGTGGTTTATTTTCTCCAAAGGTTAAGGACATGTAGAAGTACAGCGGTCCAAGTACTTGGTATTGTAGTTCTCCTGTGATGCTTGTCTCTGAAGCTACTACGGTCAGAAGACTTTGCTTCTAGCAGCTCCAATAAGGGATGTTGTTCTCACAAACTCTGGTTTGGAATGAACATACCAGGATGTGATGCAAGAGGGTCATCAGAGACTCCCATGGGCTGGACAAAGGAAACAGAGGAGCCAAAAGGTCTGACCAGTAGATGGCAGCAGAGACAAGCATGAAAAACATTAAATAACAGTTTTCACTAAGACAAATAGAAACAGCACACAAGTGACTGTCTGACTGCAGTTTGCAACATAATGTCTGCTCTCTATCTGAAACTTAACCTTTCCAAAACTGAACTTCTTCTTTTCCCTCCATTTCTCAACCTTCCTAAACCTGACATCTCCCTCTCTGTGTGTGGCACAACGATAAATCCTAGGCAGCAAGCCCGCTGTCTGGGTGTTATAATTGACACTGATCTCTCCTTCACCTACCACATACAATCTCTTGCCCGCTCCTGCCGCTTGCACCTCAAGAACATCTCTAGAATCCGCCCCTTTCTCACAATGGAAACGACAAAAACCCTCACAGTGGCCCTGATCCACTCTCGCCTTGACTACTGTAACTCTCTATTAATTGGTCTCCCCCTAACTAGACTCTCTCCTCTACAGTCCATCCTGCAGCAGCCAGGGTCACCTATCTGGCTAACCGCTACTCGGATGCCTCTGCTCTGTGCCTGTCATTGCACTGGTTGCCCATATATCACAGGATCCAATTCAAACTGCTTGTTCTCACCCACAAAGCTCTCCACAGTGCAGCACCCCCCTACATCTCCATCCTCCTGTCTGTCTATCATCCCACTCGTTCTCTACGCTCTGCAAATGACTGTCGACTAACATCAACACTAATTCGGACCTCCCACTCCCGAATCCAAGACTTCTTCCGAGCTGCATCAAACCTCTGGAACGCTCTACCCCAAGAAGTTAGGACGAATCACAAGTTACTCAGCTTCAGACGCACCCTAAAAACACATCTCTTTAGGGCGGCCTATCACACTCCCTATCCGAACTAATTTCACCTAATCCCTCCACAACTTATCAGAAAATAACCCCACGTCAAACTCCATGGCACCCAAATGCATCTCAAGGCTCTGGCCAACTGGTCCAGGAAGCCATTATCTATCCCCCATTTCCTTGAGATGGCTGGATTGTCATTGTAAATAAGCACTTGTACCTTGACCCCCCCATCTCATTGTAGATTGTAAGCTCTCACGAGCAGGGTTGCCTTTTTTCCCTTTAAATATTGTATCTTCTATAACTGTTACTTGTTTGTATATGATCCTCCTGAATTGTAAAGCGCTGCGGAATATTTGGCGCTAAAGAAATAATTATTATTATTATTATTAGATAGAGCGAAACGGAAGCCCAACGCGGGGGATAGGGTGTCCATCAGAACCCACTGAGATCCCATGGGTCAGCTTTTGCGGGCCACAACTTCCAACACACACAGAACCGGGAGTGGACTTCTCCGTTCCATGCGAAGTCGTCCAAAAGGAAAGACAAACACAAAGTGCAGGAGGAAGGGATACCTGTTCATTAACCTGGGTGCGGGACCTGAATGCACCCTCCTAAGGCAGCCGGCCACTGGCAACTTGGTTTACTACTGGACTTGTGTGAAATTACTGAACTGTGAGTACACCATTGTCCCCCAGTCCAGCCCGGCGTGCCACCTCCAGCAGCCATCACTCCCGTGTACCGACACAGGGCCCCGGGACTACACCTCCCCTACCCGTGGAGGGGATCCCATCTTGATGCCCCGCTCCATCAGCCCCGGGCGCCCCATCACCAGGCAGCGGTGGTGCCACCATCCCTCACCGCAACCCACGGGTGGCGTCACAGACACAACAACTCCCCTGTAAATATCCCCTTTCCAATGGTTGTGAAGACGGGCGGCCGTGCGAGCCCGGGTCCGGTCACCACTTGAGCCACAGCAGCGAACCCAGATCCGAGCAGGCCCCAGAGAGAGAGAGAAGCGGCCCCCGCCCGCAACACTCCTATCATGTGAGCCCTATGGAGGGGCTGTATATGATATGGTAGCCCTATGAGGGGCTGTATATGACATGGGAGTCCTATGGGGGTGCTGTATATGAAATGGGAGTCCTATGGGGGGCTGTATATGAGATGGGAGCCTTATGGGGGGGCTGTATATGAGATGGGAGCGCTATGGGTGGACTTTTTATGAGATGGGAGCCCTAAGGGGGGACTGTATAAGAGATGGGAGCCCCATGGGGGGCTGTATACAGTATGTGTTTGTGGGCGTGCTCTAGAACCTGGAAGTACCATGTGACCGGTGACGTTGCCCGGTCACATGGTGCTGTTTAAGGTCCTGCTCCAGGTCCTGCGCTGCATAAATGCAGAAATACGCAGCATGTGAACGCACCTTTTTCCTTAAAACAACTAATCGTTCAAATTTATTCTAGTTCTAATTTATTAGTTTGCCTTCTTATTTACATTTAGAAGACATCGAGGCTGCCTAAATGGATATAAGAAACTGGTTCCAGAAAGGTAAGTTAAGTAATTTCTGTAGGAAATGAAATTGAGAGGAAGCAACCCAGCCTAGAGACATTTAACCATAAATTCCATGTTTTCCAATAGGTCTATAATAGTGACCACTGATGAGTGAGTGTAATCATTACTATTCGCTATTCGCATTATTCGTTATTCGGCCAGTATTGCTGGTGCTCTTGAGTGATGTGTCGATCAATATGGATCTTACACAATTTGACAGCTCCCTTCACTACATAGAGTGAGCTGGCACCTCAGTGAGAGCAGATTGAACGTTAGGCTCATTCTGGGGGGCACCTTCACCTTTTCCGTTCTAATATTTTACAACCTGAATGACAATGGCTTGCCCCCCCCCCTCCCCTCCCCAGTTTTGATCCTGGGTACGCCCATGCCTCTCATTCATATGCGAGTTGCATACTTACAGCCACGTGCCAACGAGCTGCTCTTCCTAATACTCCCAATGTTTAATGGAAAACTACAGCCCTTGCTTCATTGAGAGAAGCAGGGAGAACAGCTAGATGTCACATGACCATAAGTATGAAAATCGCATATGTTTGTCCAGGTTTGTGGTGAAAGCCTGCAGTGTCTCTAGGTAACTGCAAGTTCTAAATTCTCACAAAACGTTCACTGCACACTTTTCAAATTATTCCATGCTGGTGCCAAAAGTGGACAGTCGTGTGAGCGCAAGTGTGCGATTTGCATATTCCGGCTAGACGTGTCCGGCATCACTCAATTCGCTTCGATTGAGCAATGCCACACATGTCTATTCGGAATGTGACCACATATACAGCAAATTAAATATATATTGAACGCGTCACCAATTTTCTAAGTAACTATATTTCTAAAGGTGCTATTGACATGTATTTCTCACCAGATGTCGGTAACAACCCATCCAATTCACACAGGCAAAGAGATCTAGACATATGTGTCCATAAATTTAGTAATGTGTAATAACAAGAAATAACACAAGGAAAAAGTGTTGAACACGGTTGATTAAATTTATTTAATATTGGTACAAAAGCCTTCCTTGGTTACTGTATAGAGAAACTAGTTGCATGCATTGCTCAGTTGTAATTTTGGTCCATTCTTCCACTCACTCTTCAAATCCTGAATCCTGAAGGTTCCTTGGGCTCTTTCTATGAGCTTTTGTTCCTTACATACATTTTCTATTGGATTCAGCACAGGTGATTAGCTGGACCACTCTAGAAGCTTTTTTTTTTCTCATGCCAATTGAGAGTTCCCTTGGCTGTGTGTTTGGGATTATTGTTTTGCTGAAATGTCGACCCTCGTTTCGTCTTCATCATCCTGCCATCTTCATCATCCTGGTAGATGGGAGCAAATTTTTATCAAGCATGTCTCTGGATATTTGTCCATTCATCATTGCTTCAGGTATTTGAAGTTTACTAGCACCATATGCCAAAAAAGCCCCACACCATGATTTTCCGGCCTCCAAACAACTTCACTGTTGTTGGTATTTTTGGGATAATATGCAGTGCCTTTTGGCCTCCGAACATGGTGTATAATATGGCATCTAAAAATTTCAAATTTGGTCTCATCCGACCATACTATATTTTCCTACGGTAGTATTTCACAGGCTTGTCTAAATGTTGTTGAGCAAACTTTCAATGCTCTTGAACATATATATATATTTATTTTTTTTTTAGCAATGGAGATTTGCTTGTTAAGTATGCATACATGTCATGGAGATTTAGTGCATTACTTATTGTTTCCTCTGAAAAAATTGTGTGCCGCCCCCGCGTCAGCAGCCGCCACTCAAATAAAGGGGGTATTTACAGCGGATTGTATATTTAAAGTTCGTGACGCCACCCGTGGTGTGTGGTAAGGTGGAATACCACCGCTGCAGCTGGGAGTACCCGGGGGCGATGGAGTGGACAGCAAGGTGTTTAACCCCTCCATGGGTAGGGGGATGCCCCGGGTCTCGGTGTTAGTGTGGGGGAGTGCCGTTGGGAGTGAAAGGGTCACTTGCGTACTCACTCAGTCCATAAAGCTGACACCGACAACTTGGTAAACCAAAGTTCTGAACACCGCTGCCGTCGAGGGTCCCGTTCCCACTGGTGTTGCCTGATTATCTGTGACCTCTCTCCTGGCACTAAGTTCTCTTGCTAGTTGGCCCATGTAGTGTAAAACTAGTCGGGTCCCACACCCCAGTATGGCTAACTGTGGGAGCTTGCTCACAGGGTTCACGCTTGGGATTTTCTGGACCGTTTTAGTGGAAAGTCCTATCCCCTTGTTGCGCTAGTAACCCGATTTTGGAGCGGGTGGAAAGCGGATCTTGAAGGCTCCGTTCTTGTCAGGTAAATTGTCAGGTATCCTGAAGCTACTCCCTGACCTAGGGTCCACGTACCCCGTTGTGCTCTGGTCCCAGCCCGGTGATGGTACAAGGCCGCCGGCTGTCCTCCTCGACAGTTCCGTGCCCCTTGTCTTGATCCCCTGCGATCGGTGGTCCAGCTCCTACTAGGGCCAGACCACCGTCTGCCACCTAGTTGCTTCCAAGGAGCCCAGCTCCTAACCTCCTCTCTCTTTAACTTCCTACGCTTCACTTAACTACTCCTGACCTCCCCTTACCAACCCGCTAAGTGGACGACCCTATTCCACTCAGGCCGTCCACTGGTGTGTCTGGTGGGTGTGGTGCAGAGTGTTCCTAGGATTTTGATTAGCTGCTGTTGGCAACACCATAAGTTAGGGACCCGTAACCAAGGAGGAGGTGGATATTGCACAGAAGGGCAGATGGCACAATACACTGTGACGACCTGATAGGCCAGGGCGTCACAATTGTACTTGCTGATTACAGGCCTTTCTGTAGCTCTCCTCAGGTGTTTCTTGGGTTTTGGACAACTTTTCTCATAAATCTTTTCTGTCTGAAATCTTGCGGGGAGCACCTGGTCATGGCCAGATTATGGTAAAATGACTGTTCTTTCCACTTCCGGATTATGGCCCCAACAGTACTCACTGGAAGCTTCAGTAGTGTAGAGATTCTTCTGTAATGAATACCATGAGTATGTTTTGCAACAATAAGGTTGCAATGGTCTGGAAACAGCTCACTGGTTATTTCCATCATAAGCTGTTTCTTGTGTGGCATCTTGGTAATGAGACACCTTTTTATAGGCCATCAGTTGAACCAGCTGATATTATTTTTCACTAAGTGGCAGGATTTCTTTCTAATTATTCATAGATTTTAGCTGGTGTCATGCCACTTTTTGGCTTTTTGCACCTGTTCATGTGTTCAATAAGTTTTCCCTGCGTCATTTCTCATTGTTATACATAACTTAATTTATGGACATCTATCGTTTGATTTATTTCCCTATGTGGATTGGATGGATTGTTACCGACATGTGGTGAGAAATTCATGTCAATAGCACCTTTTGAGATATATTTATTTAGAAAATTGGTGATGTGTTCAAAACGTATTTCACCTGCTGCATGTAAATTACATAGTGCAGTTTGGTGACCTCCCACTCTCACCTCAGACACCAGAGAATCCTTAAAGTATGCAGTGCACATACTGTGAGAATTCAAAAGTCTGCAGTTGTGCCGCCCCTGCAGCGAATTGAACCGCTCAGATCCGGGGGTGGTGTTTACTCATGGCTCGAGGGTCTCCGGACCCGGGGGCTAGGGGCCACACTCAAATGAAGAAGGGGATTATTTACAGGGGAGAGATACAGTTTGTGACGCCACCCGTGGTGTACGGTAATTGGGAGTACCGCCGCTGCCGTTGGGAGTACCCGGGGTGATGGAGTGGGGCAGCTAGATGTCATCACCCTCCACGGATAGGGATGGCCCCAGTACTCTGGATGGAGATGTGGGGTGCAGGGGGATTGCAGGCTCCCTGATTACAGGGGTCAGTCAGGTACTAACTCAGCAATGAAGCAGACTCTAACAACAGGGTAAACCAAATCTATGACTGCCGTTGCCTCTCGGGGGGAGCTCGTCCGGGTCCCGTCCCCTGCAGCACTGCCTGGTGGTCTGTGACCTTCCTCCTGGCACAAATTTAGTGTGTCCTTTGTGGCCCGTTAGCTTGGAGCTTTCCGGGTCCCGCTCCCCACTATGGCTAGGTGTGGGCTCTCAGGGGCTCACGCTTGGGATTTCAGTGGGCCGCTTGTTTGGAAAGCCGTATCCCCCTCGTTATGCTAGTGCCCCCGATCTTTGTGCTTGGTGGGAACAGTCTATATAGGCCCTGTCCTTCGCAGGTTAATTGCCGGGTTGCCTCAAGCTTCTCCCCAACCTAGGGTCCGTGTACCCCGATGTGACTTCGGTCCCGGACCGATGATTAGGCCCAGTCTGCTGACTGTCCTCCAAGACAGGTCTCAGGCACCTAGCCTCAATCCCCTGCGACCGGGGATCCGACTCCTCTAGGTCCAGACCACCGTCTGCGATCTAGTGTGCTTCCTCAGAGCTCCTCTCAGCTTGATGGCTACCACTGCACTGACTTGACACCTCCCACCTCTCTGCCTAACCCCTAGGTGGGCGGCCCTATTCCGCTTAAGCAGCCCACTGGTGTGCCTGACAGGTGTGGTGCAAAGTGTATCTAGGATTTGTGAATGCTGATGGAGGCAGTGCTGCAGGACTGAGACCCAGAACCATGGGGGGTTGAATCCTGCACTAAGAAAAAGAGCATGCAGAACCCTGTGACAACCTGAATAGTCCAGGGCGTCACACAGTCACATAGAATGAGTGCAGACTTTCATCAGAAACTTGAACAAAGCCTTTAACCCCTTCACCCCAGCCGATTTTCCGCTTTTCTTTTTTTTTGTTTTGCTCCCCTTCCTCCAAGACCTGTAGCTTTTTTATTTTTCCGTCAATCTTGTCATATAGGGCTTATTTTTTGTGGGACATGTTGTACTTGTAAATGAAACCATAAGTTTCACCATATAGTGTACTGGAAAAAGGCAAAAAAATTCCAAGTGCGTAAAAATTGCAAAAAAAAAGTGTGATTGCATGATTGTTTTTGAGATATTTTATTCACCGTGTTCACTATATGGTAAAACTGTGTGATGCCTGAGGTCAATACAAGTTCGTAGACACCAAACATGTATAAGTGTACTTTTATCTAAGGTGAGACAAAAGAGGGCCACTTAAACAGAATATAATTGGCAACAACTCAAAATAACCATAAAACCAGAGAAACAGTCTTTAAATTTGCCAAGTGACAAATATACCCAAACAAGCCATAATTCTGAATGTACAAAACATTTTATTTTTATAATGCTGCAGGGATATCAAGGTAAAAAACAACAATACATAAACATAGGACCAAGGGAAATTAGTGCTAGAGGGGAAACCGCACGTGTCCCAGACACTTATTCAAGGAGAACAAGTCTCCACTGAGTTCGGGTTAGAGTCACATGCATCTCTTTATTATGAATATGTGGCTTTAAATCTGCCGATATTTTCTCCTTTTTCTTTATTATATTTCCTTCCTTCCTTCCTTCCTTTCCTCATGTCCCGCTTCTAAACATCTTTATCTTTTGTCCATGGGTATTTGCGGCACGTCTCTGAATCATAGCCTCCGTTCTTGTTACAAGTGTGGGGCATCGCCGCCCAGTTTACTAATGGACGGGATTTCTTTCTCTTACCTGGGCGGGCTGGCTCTGTGACGTGCTAGTGGGAGGTTTCTGCCTCCTTGGCGCGGTCGCGGTGGCGTCCTTAGCAGTGGAATACCGGAAGTGTTGTGACGTCACAGGAAGTTTTCTTCCACCCGGCTTCCGCTGCTGAGGCTTCACTGCGGCGCGGTCCTGCGCGCTATCCACCTGGACGCATTGATGAGGGGGCGTTTTCAATGGTGTTGGACCCCCTTATATAAGACTCACACTCTTCACTATTTTATCTGTCCCCCGACGAAGCACACTGAGCGAAACACATGTTGGGACGCCGGTCCCCACGTGCTATCCTGGTCCTCGGCAATTCATCTTCCTGGTAGGTGCTTGGCCCTTTGGGCTATAGCCTCTACTACTCTGGCCTCTTTGGCCATGTTTAGACATTTGAGCCTCTTCCTACCTGCGGGTTACTTTAACCCTGAGAAGTCTGCCCTAACTCAGTGGAGACTTGTTCTCCTTGAATAAGTGTCTGGGACACGTGGGGTTTCCCCTCTAGCACTAATTTCCCTTGGTCCTATGTTTATGTATTGATGTTTTTTACCTTGATATCCCTGCAGCATTATAAAAATAAAATGTTCTGTACATTCATAATTATGGATTGTTTAGGTATATTTGTCACTTGGCAAATTTAAAGACTCTGTTTCTCTGGTTTTATGGTTATTTTGAGTTGTTGCCAATTATATTCTGTTTAAGTGGCCCTCTTTTGTCTCATTCTAGTGCTACTGTGGTTACCACAGACTAATTTCAGGGTCCTATGGATCTTAAAGCCCGCGAAAAAGCGTGGGAGACACAACTGGACCGGGTCTTTGAAGCTGGAGGGGAAGAGTTACCTTCTTTGAGCTCCAGAACTGCTCTGGATCACATGAACAACCTTAAGTCTATGTTTAATTGAAAAACACGCCTTTGGTGGAACGTGGCATTCATGAAAAGGTATCTGGACAGAGGGTTGGTTCCGAGGGGACTGAGGGTCAGGGTCTTTCCCTCTTTTACCGTCTCGGATGAAACTATTAAAACTAAATGGGAGGAAGCCGCGGAGGGCTGCTCTAAGATCTTTATGCAGCTCCTGATAGAGCTGAATGAGAAATCCATTAGTGAACTTGAGACGGAGATTGGGGAGACCCAGACCCTTCTTTCCTCGGAGCTTACCCCTGACGAACTGTCCAAGTACCATGAATCATTGGACAAAGAGCTCTCAAAATGGGAGAAAGAAATTTTGAACACCAAAACAAAAAAGTACCAACGGGACGTCATGGATTACAAGAATGGCCAAGTATATCGGTGGAGAGGTGTGTCACATCCTAGGAAAAAACATCATATCTCAATGACGTTAATCTCGGCATCTTCAATTTCCTCACTAGATGAGGAATCCACGTCTGACAAAACTAGGAGCATGAGACCCAATACCAGAGCCACTAATATTCGGAACAGACAAGGCACTGTCCCTGGTGGTGGACGTGGAACTCTCCCTCCAGTTCAGAGGAAAGGGGCGGATTCGCACCTTGAGGTAATCAACCTATCCAAACATGTGCTTACCCCCCCTCAGATTGAGGTCCTTAAACTGGGACTATCATTTGTGCCACAGGATAATTTTAATTTATTTTTAGTGATTAAAGATCTTCACTTATTCCTATGGAAATTGGTGCTACATAAATTGCACCATAAAAAAACATCAGGCGAACCTTCCTTGTCCATCCTGGAAGAGGAGGCCATTGCCACCCTTGAAGAACTGGAGGCGGAGTCCACTTACCACTCACCAGGTAATTTTCCACAACACACTATGCCAAGATCTACCACATTCCTGCCTTTGTCACTATGTCCCCCTATTCAAATCTTTGGGGAGTTGGTGACGAGAGACATACGGCGTCTCTCGCTGAAGGGCGGTGACAATAACCTTATGAGACAGCAACAATCTGCACTTAGAGAATTGCAGTCCCTAGAGGATGTGGTTATTAAACCCGCCGATAAAGGCGGGAATGTGGTGATATGGCCGGTGGAATTATACGAAAGGGAGGCGTGGCGTCAACTCAAAGATCGGGATGCCTATGAACCTCTCCATCATAATCCCGTACAAGGAAACGCCAATGACCTAGAGGTGATACTATTCCGGGCCTTTGAGGGGGGAATTATTCCTACGAAGATCTATGAGGGCCTCTTAGTTAAGTCGCCAGTGGTTCCATCATTTTACCTCCTCCCCAAGATCCATAAAAACCCGAAGGTGCCTCCTGGACGTCCTATTGTCTTTGGCATGGGGGGGCTGTGCGACGTCACTTGCAAATTTATTGAACACTACTTGCACCCACTTGTGGAGACGTTGCCCTCCCATGTCAGGGATACTTCGGACGTCCTTAGGAGATTAGAGGGTTTGATTTTGGAGGAGGAGGTATTACTGGTGACCATGGATGTTGAGGCCCTCTATTCCAGTATTGGTCACCGCGATGGACTTGCAGCCGCTCAGTTCTTTCTGGATGCAAGTAGCTTGGACAAATCTCTGTCCGGTCTGATTATGGAGTTGCTGGAGTTTGTGTTGACGCACAACTTCTTCGTTTTTCGGGACCGGTTCTTCCTCCAGCGGCGCGGCATTGCGATGGTGGCGGCTTGCGCGCCGTCCTAAGCAAACCTCTTTCTCGGTTTTTGGGAGAGGGAGGTTTTCGGGGATGGCGTGCCAGCGAGCTCCCATGCGCAGTGTTGGCTCCGCTATATAGACGACATTTTTGTCGTCTGGGGTGAACCGGCCCCGAGCTGGAGGATTTTGTGCGTCGACTCAACTCCAATGACCGGAACATCTTTTTGACTCACCAGATCGGACAGAGGTCCATTGACTTTCTGGACATCAGGATTTCTATAGAACTGGGCGGCGCTGTATCCACTACCATTTTTCGCAAGTCCACCGCGGTTAATTCCCTCCTCCATGCCACCTCGGGACACCCTAGGTCAACGGTAAATGCTATCCCTATGGGCCAGTTTCTGCGGCTACGCAGATTATGCTCTTCGAATCATGTGCTTGAGGCCGAATCAGGGGATATGAGGGAGAGATTCACAAATAGGGGCTACAGCAATAGATCCATCAAACGTGGATACCAGCGGGCTAAATCCTCAAATCGTGATCACCTACTGTCTGGGAGAGATGTGACAGAGAAGCCAACTGGTTTTGTTGCCAGATTTATTTGCACCTACTGTCGTCAGTGGGAACAGATAAGTGGTGTGTTAAACACTGGGCAATTCTTCAAACGGAGTCTTCTCTGGAAGGATATTTGCCCGATCGCCCAATGATGACAGCAAGGAGAGGTAGGAGTCTCAAAGACATGTTGGTGCATAGCTACCATGTTGTGAAGACACCCCTCCTCTTTGGCTGTGGTCCACAGCGAGTTGGCTGCTATCCATGCGGCAGTTGTCATGGATGTAAAAATATCATTAGGGCTACCACCTTTTGCTCCGCTGATGGCCTGAGAGATTTCTCGATCTGGGTATATGTTTCTTGCAACACATCTGGCGTGATTTATTACGACACATGTGGTTGCGACAAAATATATATCGGATTGACCTCTCGGGAACTCCGCATCCGTACAAGGGAACATGTACGTGATATTCTGGCCGCCAAAGAAGCTACCAACCCAGATGCTGTTAAGACGATCCCCCGTCACTTCAGGGAGGTCCACAATTGTGACCCAACCTCCCTGAAGGTCCGTGGGATCGACCGAGTACATCTTGGTATCTGTGGGGGGATCTGAAAAAACGCCTGGCACAGGTGGAGTGCCAGTGGATTTTGACCCTCGGTACCATGTCCCCACAGGGACTTAATGAACGACTTACCTTTGCTCCATTTTTGTAGTCCTTGTGGCTACTTAGGCTATCCGTAACCATGACAATTCTTTGTCCTTTGGCTGCCCGGCTTTTTCGGGCCAAAAAGAGTTACTCTTATTTTTTAACATGAAGTGCCCACTGTCCATCTGGCAGTTGGTTCATTATTTTTGATTATTTATATTTCAGTAGGCTGTTTTTGTCTCTATAGAGTGGTTTCTGGTTCTCAATTTTAACAGTGTTCTTTTTTGTTCTTTCTAGTTTATTTTGGGTCCTACCCCTACCATGTTTCAGCCCTCATCTTATTGGGACATACATTATGGAAGATGGCCACTTCTTCCCTTACAAGCAATTTGGGATATGGAGCCCTTGACGTTGGATCTATTAATCACATGCATTGTAGTTTGGTTATAATTATGTATTTGATGGACATGTATTTATGTACACATGTGTACGTTATATATCACATGCATCTCTTTATTATGAATATGTGGCTTTAAATCTGCCGATATTTTCTCCTTTTTCATTATTGTATTTCCTTCCTTCCTTTCCTCATGTCCCGCTTCTAAACATCTTTATCTTTTGTCCATGGGTATTTACGTCTCTGAATCATAGCCTCTGTTCTTGTTACAAGTGTGGGGCATCGCCGCCCAGTTTACTAATGGACGGGATTTCTTTCTCTTACCTGGGCGGGCTGGCTCTGTGACGTGCTAGTGGGAGGTTTCTGCCTCCTTGGCGCGGTTGCGGTGGCGTCCTTAGCAGCGGAATACCGGAAGTGTTGTGACGTCACAGGAAGTTTTCTTCCACCCGGCTTCCGCTGCTGAGGCTTCACTGCGGTGCGGTCCTGCGCGCTATCCACCTGGACGCATTGATGAGGGGGCATTTTCAATGGGGTTGGACCCCCCTATATAAGACTCACACTCGTCACTATTTTATCTGTCCCCCGACGAAGCACACTGAGTGAAACACGTGTTGGGACGCCGGTCCCCACGTGCTATCCTTGTCCTCGGCAATTCATCTTCCTGGTAGGTGCTTGGCCCTTTGGGCTATAGCCTCTACTACTCTGGCCTCTTTGGCCATGTTTATACATTTGAGCCTCTTCCTACCTGCGGGTTACTTTAACCCTGAGAAGTCTGCCCTAACTCAGTGGAGACTTGTTCTCCTTGAATAAGTGTCTGGGACACGTGGGGTTTCCCCTCTAGCACTAATTTCCCTTGGTCCTATGTTTATGTATTGTTGTTTTTTACCTTGATATCCCTGCAGCATTATAAAAATAAAATGTTTTATCTAAGGGGTTAAAAAAAATCAGAAGTTTGTCCAAATAAAGTGGTGCACTTCTTGCGTAATTTTCCGCAATTCATAGCATTCTCATTTTGCGGGATCTATGGCTCAGTGATGGCTAATTTTTTGCCTCTCGAGCTGACTTTTTTAATGGACCCATTCTTGCGCAGATGCTACATTTTGATCGCTTGTTATTGCATTTTGCGCAAATTTGTGGTGACCAAGAAACGTTATTTTGGTGTTGGATTTTTGCCGCTACGCCGTTGACCGATAAAATTAATTGAGTTTATATTTTGATAGATCTTGCATTTCTGAATGCGGCGATACCAAATGTGTGTATTTATATATATATATATATATATATATATATATATATATATATATATATATCTCTTTTTAACCCTTTAATTTTCATTGGGACAAATGGGGAAAATTTGAACTTTAGCGTTTTTTTACATTTTTTAAAACGTTTTTTTAACTTTTTTTTTAATTTTATGAGACCCCCTAGGGGACTATAAGGATCAGCAGTTTGATTGCTCATTCATTTCTGTTCATCATGGCTACACATCTATGAACATCAAAAATACTCACCTCTTGTTACAGGCAGCACTCGGCTGAGTGAAACAGGAAGTAAGTCATGTGAGCTACAGGAGTCATCACATGACCCTCTGCTACCATGGCAACCATCGTGTCACAGTGATCACATCACAGTGCCACCGATGGAGCCGGGTGAGTAAAGATTTACCGGACAGGCATTTAAATTGGTCTATCACATTTTGACAGCGCAATTTAAGGGATTAACAAGCACGAGTGGATCGCGGATCCACTTGTGCCTGTGAGGCACACGTCAGATGTTCACATCAGCTGACTTGTGCGCGATCGTCGCCGTCTGCCCGCATCAACCGCAGGGGATTACACCTATATGCCTTAGGACATAATGTGGCAGCCCGAGGTCGTTAAGGGGTTAAAAACAAAAAAATTGGCTCTACCAGCTGCAAACCTGTCTGGGAGACCAATTTTGGGTTCTGGCTGGACCTATCTACACGCAGACACCCCAACATTATGAGTTAGTGATTACTCTTGCTACTGAACAGCTGTCCGAAGGTGTGAAACCTCCGGGGACAGACCCTGCAGCCGCTGAGCCAAGGCAGCAACAGGATCCGTGAGAAAAAATATTCCTTTTTTTTTCCTTTTCAAGAATTTTATTAATTTTCAAGTTTAGCATGACAATTCAAAACACAATCTCGAATAAATCAATCGACTTTCAAATATGCTTGCTTGTTGTAACAATTTCCTTTTTTGATGTATGGATGGTGATAATGTCACACTAGGTGCGGGGAAGTACCAAGCAAATAGCAAAAGGGAAGGGAAACCCTGTGTCTAGGGAAGGGGGAGATAGTGACGCTTGACCAAACCTACCGCTGTTTCCTGGGACCCCTCACCACCCTAAATAGGTTCTGCACCTATTCGCCAAGCATAGGTGCGGACCCTAAATAGAGAATGGGTGGGATGAGTTCTCTGTCAACTGCACTAAACACTAGAGAAGACACAAGGAGGACACCGGGAAAATGCAGGAACTACTTATCCACAGATAAGATCCACCGGTAGAAGTTCAGCAACGTTTCAGCAACAATACTGACTACAAGCCACATGCTTGCAACCAGAGCTTGCATGGACTGAATAATATGACCAGCACAAGTCCAGTGAAGATGGGAGTATTTAAGCACAAGTGGAATACTGATAATCAGCAGCTGGATGGAAGGAGAGCTCTGCTGGGTCTTAAAGGGGAAAAGATGAAAACCCAGCAGGAGAGCTACGTAGTACAATGAATACTAACAGCAGTAACAATAGAAAGTCAGGGAGCAAACACTAGCAATATAGATATAAATCACAAGAACCACCATCAGTTCAGGAATATGTCACCAAAATCACCATCAATACATGAGTACATCAGCTGAACCACCATAAGTACATGAATATATCACTAGGACCACCATCAGTACATGATACATCAATTGTAATGTCAGGTCTGCAAATGACCTGTTTTGGTCAAATGAACATGCTCTTTTTCGACTCCTATCCTCACCTCCTGTCGCTGTTTGCCATCGTCCTTTGATGAATGGCCTTGCCTGATGCCTCCGTCATCATCCACGTACCTGGCTGAATCTCGCACCTGCGCAGTCATTCCCCGCTCATGCAGGTGCACTTCACTTGCCCCATTGCCAGCAGAGACGAAAACAAAGGTGCGCTTGCGCGAGACTGTGAGCTCGCTCACAATCTCACGTCTGCACAGAGAGCTCATGGTCTCGCCCAAGCACACCTATGTTTTCAGCTTTGCCCGCAATGGGGCAGAGTGAAGTGCGCCTGCGTGAGCAGGAAATGACTGCGCAGGTGCGAGATTCAGCCCAGTACGTGGACGATGACAGAGACGTCAGGCGCGTCAATGTTCAAAGGAGGACGGCAAACAGCGGCTTGAAGGGGGACAGAAGCCGAAAAAGAGCACTCCTATTCGACCACAACAGCTCATTTGCATATGTGACGGTCAGATTTTATAACGTTATTTTTGGGGTATGCAAGGGGAGTCAGGAACAAGGTGCACCTTCATAGAATGCAGTCAAGGAGCTGCAAAAGGTGTTACTTTTTTGTCAATACTAAAAAAACTGGTGACAGGTTCCCTTTAACTTGCATTTGTGGCTTGCACTGTGAACTATGTTCACGGACAATGATTTCTGTAAGTATTCCATAGCCCATGCAGTGATTTGTATGGCAGAATCTTGCTTTAATGCAGTGAGAACCTGTAGATCACAAGCATCCAATATTGACCGCCAGCCTTGTCTCTTGTGTATAAGGATTTCTCCAAAACGCTTTAGATGGTGGGATTTTCAAAGTCTGCGATTTTACGGTGAGTCCACAATTTTTACATGGAGTTGTTCACAGATTGGAGACTGACCATCTTTGTTTCTAAGAGACTGTGCCTCTCTAACATACTCTTTTTATACACAGTCATGTAACTTTGTTGAAAATAGCTTATATAGCTATTTTTTTTCCATTAGTACCCCTAGTACTTTTCAGCCTTTTGTTAGCTCTGACCCAACGTTTTTGAGATATTTTACTGCCATCAATATCTAAATGAGTTGGTTTTTTTTTCCCAAATTAAACAGAAAAATATGTAACTTTCACCTTCTGATCTGTTCTATGTTCTGTTGTGAATAAAATATGCCTAGAAGAGATTTTCATATCCTTGCATTTTTGTTTCGTTTACACATTTTGCAAAACTTCCTAACTTTTTAAGAATTGTGGTTTTAAGTTGCGAAAGATTTTCATGAGTGAATATAATGTATATGAATCCATGTACGTATTGCAGATAGTGAAGTGGAACTCGTTGTTATTCCAAAAAATGTATGCATTAATTTATAGTAATGTAAGTATAGATTTTGAATTGACACATACACATTAAATGTCTTTAAAGCCTCTGGCTGTCTATCTTTAAGGATTACCCTTTTAGTCAAAATTTATTAAGCTTAAAGGGCTTATGAGGCTTATTTTGCTTTTTTTTATTTCACTTCTGGTCTACATAGGGTCATGTAGGTAGATACCAACTACCTTCCTGCCCTGCTGTCAGCCCCTCAGAGCGGTCATGTGACTATTCCTGCTGGGATTTTGGTACTTCCTTTGATGTCATGTCGACAGGGGCAGGAGACAGGCGGGACAGGGGCAGGAGCTTAAGTCTCGCCTTGTTGACTGGCAGCACAGCCGATGTCATTTTGGCTACCTGCTACCAACCAGATAAAGCTCTCTTCACATTTCGTACTCTCCCCCTCTTCCCTGCTATGTGTGCACTGTCTTCTCCCCTGCATTGCATCTGCCGGGGCCTTGGACAAACAGAGGGGCCCATTCGCTGTCGGGGACAACGTCAGTGCTGTTTGCCCGACAGTATCCCAAGCTCTTTATGATGTATGGGGCCCGGGTAACTGTCTTCCCCCTCCCCCATGCATACTCTCCTCCTGTGCGCTGTCTCTCTGTGCTGAGTGCAGTGTCTTGAGTTCCTGGCTTTTGAATACTGCCGGGAGTATAGACCAGGAATGTCACCTGACAGCTGCGGTCAGCACTGATCCCCTACATTGCTGGGACACTGCTCTGCAGTAAGGACACTGCGCTCATCACAGCTCATGGGGGAGAAGAGATAGCACAGGGTGAGAGACTGCACAAGGGGACAGGAGACCGCTAAGGGAAACAAGAGACCACACAGGGGGACAAGAGCCACACAGGGGGAAAAGAGAGATCACGGGGGAGAAAAGAGATTACAGGGGAGAAAACACTGCACAAGGGGAGAAGGGAGAGCACAAGGGGACAGACCGCATGGGGTGAGAGACTGCACAGAGGGTGAGAGACCACACATGGGGAGACGAGAGATCACGGGGGAGAAGAGAAATCACAGGAAAGAAGAGCGCACAGGGGAACAAGAGAAATCACGGGGGAGAAGAAACCGCACGAGGGAGAACAGAGATCACTGGGGAAAACAGACCACACAGGGGGAGAAGAGAGATCACGGGGAGCAGAGACCACATATAGGGACAGAAAAAATCACGGAGGAGGGAGAGGAGAGCTCACGGGTGAGAGAGACTGCACAGGGGGAGAAGAAAGATCACGGGGTGAGAGACCGCACAAGGGGAGAAAAGAGAGTATGGGGTGAGAGACCGCATAGGGCGAGAAGAGAGATCATGGGGGTGAGAGACTGCACAGGCGGAGAAGAAAGACCATAGGGGGAGAAAAGAGAGACCGCATGGGGGGAGAAGAGAGAGACTGCACAGAGGAAGAAGAGAGCACAAGGGGAGAAGAGAGAGCACAAGGGGAGAAGAGAGAGACTGAGCAGAGGAAAAGAGAGATCACGGGGGAGAAGAGACTGCACAGGGGAGAATAGAGATCTCGGGGGACAGAGACTGCACAGGGGGAGAAGAGAGAGCATCCGGGAGAGACTACACAGGGGGAGATGGGAGCATCTTAAGAGAGACAGCATAGTGTGAGCAGAGAGAGCATCAGGGAGAGTTTGCACAGGGGGAGAAGAGAGAGCATCGGGGAGAGACTGCACAGGGGAGAAGAAAGGCACAGGGGAGAGAAGAAAAACTGCAGGGGGAGAAGAGAGACCGCAGGGGGAGAAGAGAGACCGCAGCGGGAGAAAAGAGACCGCAGGGGTGAGAAGAGAGTGCATGGATGATAAGAAGAGAGTGCATGGATGAGAAGAGTGTGCACGAGGGGGGATGTATGTATATATATATATATATATATATATATATTTATACTGTATATACAGTTAGGTCCAGAAATATTTGGACAGTGACACAATTTTCGCGAGTTGGGCTCTGCATGCCACCACATTGGATTTGAAATGAAACCTCTACAACAGAATTCAAGTGCAGATTGTAACGTTTAATTTGAAGGTTTGAACAAAAATATCTGATAGAAATTGTAGGAATTGTACACATTTCTTTACAAACACTCCACATTTTAGGAGGTGAAAAGTAATTGGACAAATAAACCAAACCCAAACAAAAAATATTTTTATTTTCAATATTTTGTTGCGAATCCTTTGGAGGCAATCACTGCCTTAAGTCTGGAACCCATGGACATCACCAAACGCTGGGTTTCCTCCTTCTTAATGCTTTGCCAGGCCTTTACAGCCGCATCCTTCAGGTCTTGCTTGTTTGTGGGTCTTTCCGTCTTAAGTCTGGATTTGAGCATGTGAAATGCATGCTCAATTGGGTTAAGTGGTTAAGGTCTGGTGATTGACTTGGCCATTGCAGAATGTTCCACTTTTTTGCACTCATGAACTCCTGGGTAGCTTTGGCTGTATGCTTGGGGTCATTGTCCATCTGTACTATGAAGCGCCGTCCGATCAACTTTGCGGCATTTGGCTGAATCTGGGCTGAAAGTATATCCCGGTACACTTCAGAATTCATCCGGCTACTCTTGTCTGCTGTTATGTCATCAATAAACACAAGTGACCCAGTGCCATTGAAAGCCATGCATGCCCATGCCATCACGTTGCCTCCACCATGTTTTACAGAGGATGTGGTGTGCCTTGGATCATGTGCCGTTCCCTTTCTTCTCCAAACTTTTTTCTTCCCATCATTCTGGTACAGGTTGATCTTTGTCTCATCTGTCCATAGAATACTTTTCCAGAACTGAGCTGGCTTCATGAGGTGTTTTTCAGCAAATTTAACTCTGGCCTGTCTATTTTTGGAATTGATGAATGGTTTGCATCTAGATGTGAACCCTTTGTATTTACTTTCATGGAGTCTTCTCTTTACTGTTGACTTAGAGACAGATACACCTACTTCACTGAGAGTGTTCTGGACTTCAGTTGATGTTGTGAACGGGTTCTTCTTCACCAAAGAAAGTATGCGGTGATCATCCACCACTGTTGTCATCCGTGGACGCCCAGGCCTTTTTGAGTTCCCAAGCTCACCAGTCAATTCCTTTTTTCTCAGAATGTACCCGACTGTTGATTTTGCTACTCCAAGCATGTCTGCTATCTCTCTGATGGATTTTTTCTTTTTTTTCAGCCTCAGGATGTTCTGCTTCACCTCAATTGAGAGTTCCTTAGACCGCATGTTGTCTGGTCACAGCAACAGCTTCCAAATGCAAAACCACACACCTGTAATCAACCCCAGACCTTTTAACTACTTCATTGATTACAGGTTAACGAGGGAGACGCCTTCAGAGTTAATTGCAGCCCTTAGAGTCCCTTGTCCAATTACTTTTGGTCCCTTGAAAAAGAGGAGGCTATGCATTACAGAGCTATGATTCCTAAACCCTTTCTCCGATTTGGATGTGAAAACTCTCATATTGCAGCTGGGAGTGTGCACTTTCAGCCCATATTATATACATAATTGTATTTCTGAACATGTTTTTGTAAACAGCTAAAATAACAAAACTTGTGTCACTGTCCAAATATTTCTGGACCTAACTGTATATACACACACACTACTGTTCAAAAGTTTAGGGTCACTTAAATATTTCCTTATTTTTGAAAGGAAAGCACTTCTTTTTCAATGAAGCTAACGTTTAATTAAACAGAAATACACTCTATACATTGTTATGTGGTAAATGACTATTCTAGCTTCAAACGTCTGTTTTTTAATGCAATATCAACATAGGTGTATAGAGGCCCATTTCCAACAACCACCATTCCAGTGTTCTAATGGTACATTTGTCACGCTCCTGGTGTCCCGGCACCACTCCTTACCCACTGATCTTGTCCATGTGCCTCCCAAACACGGCCGGTGTTCCCGCTCTTGCTCCCCTGCATCCTGTCCCTGGCCTCCTGTGTTTGCCTCTGGCCCCTGGGCTTCATGCATGTGTATTAGGGCGGGGCCGCGCTCACTCACCTTGTCTTATAGGCCCAACATCCCTGAAACAGGATATGGCTGATACAGGTGCAGGGTATATAAGACTTCCCTTTCCAGGTGGGCGGCGGCTGATCAACGTGTTTCCATAGCTAGGTGCTCAGGTCCTTTTGTACTTTGTCTCCAAGACTAACTCTGTCTCTTCCTCAGAGCTTGTCTGCCGCCTTGACATTGTCCCGATTGTGGAGTTCTCCAGGAAGTGTCCCGTGACTGTCTGCTGTGGTTTCCGCCATCATCCGTCAGGTTGATCCTGTCACCGGTCCCTGGTTACTTCGCTCTGCACATCTCGTCTGGATCCGGATCCTGCCTGTTGTCTCTACTCGGCACCTAAACCCGGTTGCAGTCATCCGTCCTGCCTACGGCTCCCTTTGGACACTTGCAGACTTCTATAGGACTTGGACTTTGTACCTCCCGTGTTCCGGCTACTGTGCATTTAGGCCCTCTGGCGGGGTGACCGGACAGTCCCTGTATAGGGGTTAGCTCCGGGTTGCCTCTCTGGGGTAGTCCGGTGCACGGCCCAGTGAATCCACAACAAGAACGTTACAGATTGATCAGGCCATGGATTCCGCCTGAACACTAGCGTCCCAGCTGGCCGAATTACAACAAGAGCTGACACGATTATGCAAGACCCAATCTCGCATGCTGGCTTTTCTGGCATCTGTGGACACCCGTCTGTATACTCTCCAGACAACAGTCTCGTCCCTGTCGGATCAGAAAACGGCAGTGGTTCCATAGCGGCATCCTCTACAACCTCGAAACTCCGCCTAGCCTTGCCACCCCGGTACGCCGGGGACCCCAAGACCTGTAGAGGTTTTCTAAACCAATGCTCGCTGCATTTCAAGTTACTTCCACACCTCTTTGCCTCTGATCAAGCAAAGGTGGCCTTTCTGATGTCCCATCTGGAGGGTGAAGCATTGGCCTGGATAAATTCCTTGTGGGAGAACAAGGATCCGGTGACTACCAACATCCGGGAATTCCTTCAGGCCTTCGCAACACCTTTGATGAACCGGGACGCACCACTGCGGCCGCCTCTTCGCTCCTCCGGCTACACCAAGGAACCCTAACGGTTGGCCAGTACGCCATCCGGTTCCGTACACTTGCCTCTGAGTTAGTATGGAACAACGAGGCATTGACAGCAGCCTTCTGGGAGGGCCTCTCCAGCCGCATCAAGGATGATTTAGCCCTTCGTGATGTTCCTCATACCTTGGACGCTCTGGTCTCCCTAGCAACTCTGATTGATCTTCGTTTTCAGGAACGATCTAAGGAAGCATCCTGGGAGAAGCGACCAGTCTGTCCCTCCTCCACTCCGCAGAGGTCCACCGTCCTTCAGTCACTGCCGTCCGGTAACTCTACTCCCGAACCTATGCAAATACACCGTCTGGGACTAGCCGAGCAATGCCGAGCAGAGCGGCTCACCAATGGTCTGTGCTTCTACTGTGGAAGCGGTACACACCTGCTTCGTTCCTGTCCCGAGAAGCCGGGAAACTCCAAAGCCTAGGGTTGGTAGGAGAGGCCACCCTAGGTACCGGAACCCTCTCATACCCGGTTAGGCTGACCGTCCAAGTGACGACGGAGGAGACCCGGTTCACGGCTGAGGCATACCTTGACTCTGGGGCAGCGTGCAATTTTATCCATCAGGCTACGGTGGACAAATTCCGGGTACCTGTTATTCCGCTGTCAAAACCCCTTATGATTACCTCCGTGGATGGGAAACCCCTCTCTGAACCAATGTTGTTTGTTACCAAACCCGTGGAACTCCGTATAGGTGCTCTTCATACCGAATGAATTGCTCTATATGTGCTCCCGAAACTAGCTCACCCACTCTTGCTGGGCCTACCCTGGTTACGAGAACATGAGCCTGTCGTCAGTTGGCGCTCTGGAGACAATACCCGTTGGGGTCCGGCTTGTCACGAGAACTGTCTGCAGTCAGTCCAGCCCATCCATCAGCCTCCGGCACCGGAGACCCTACCGGGACTGCCTTCTGCATATTGGTCTTTTGTGGACGTGTTCGACAAAAAAGAGGCAGAGGTATTACTGCCACATCGACCCTACAACTGTGCCATCGACTTGCTGCCAGGCACTACCCCTCCTCGTGGACGGATCTAGCCCTTGTCCCCTGCTGAGACCTACATTGCTGATAACCTGGCAAGGGGGTTCATCAGGAGATTCTCATCTCCTGCTGGAGCAGGGTTTTTCTTCGTTAAGAAGAAAGAAGGTGACTTACGCCCATGCATCGACTACCGGGGCTTGAACCAGATCACCGTGAAAAACAAATATCCTCTACCTCTGATCTCGGAGCTGTTCGATCGGCTCAGAGGGGCCCGTATCAGCTAGACCTCCGCGGAGCCTATAACCTGGTCCGTATTCGCCCGGGAAACAAATGGAAGATGGCATTCAACACCCGTGACGGGCACTTTGAATACTGTGTGATGCCCTTCGGTCTCTGTAACGCCCCGGCTGAGTTCCAGGAACTGGTAAACAACGTATTCAGGGATCTTCTCTACGTCTGTGTGGTCGTATATCTGGATGATATCCTGGTCTATTCCATGGACTTGCTGACCCACAGAGAAAACGTACGTCTCGTTCTGCAAAGGCTGAGGGAGAACCACCTGTACGCTAAGTACAAAAAATGTGTGTTTGAATGGACGTCCCTTCCCTTCCTGGGCCACGTGATCTCTGACACAGGCCTGCAGATGGATCCCAGAAAGGTGTCTTCTATTCTCAAGTGGCCTCCTCCCTCCGGACTGAAAGCCATCCAACGTTTCCTAGGCTTCGCCAATTATTATCTTCAGTTTATCCCTCACTTTTCTGCACTGACGACACCTCTCTCCGCCATGACCAAGAAGGGGGCCAACCTGAAAGACAGGTCACCTGAGGCCGACGCCGCTTTCTGCTCCCTGAAGCGGGCGTTTGCCTCCTTTCCCATTCTCCACAGACCGGAGTTGAACCGACAATTCACTTTGGAGGTGGACGCCTCCTCCTCAGGAGCCGGGGCCGTGCTCATACAGAAGTTGTTTACCGGGAAGTTGGTCACCTGCGACTTCTTCTCCAACATCTTCTCGGCTCCCGAACGCAACTATACCATTGGTGATCGAGAGCTCGTGGCAGTTAAGCTGGCTTTGGAGGAATGGCGTCATCTGTTGGAGGGTGCGGTATACCCGGTTATCATTTACACCGACCATAAAAACCTGGAGTATCTGCGATCTGCTCGACGGCTGGACCCTCGACAAGCCCGTTGGTCTTTGTTCTTTGCCCGGTTTGACTTCCAACTACATTTCCGACCCGCGGACAAAAATGTGCGAGCTGATGCCTTGTCCCGGTCCTTCGATTTGGTAGAGGAGGAGACGACCCGGTCCATCATCTGTCCTAGTAAGGTCGTTCCGGTGGCCCCCTTCCCCCTGGGAAGATCTTCGTCATGCAGTCCGACAAACCCAGGGTTCTTCTGTGGGGGCATTTTTCGACGGTGGCCGGACATGCTGATCGGAAGACGACTTGGAGCGCCATTGTCCGTCACTTCCAGGTTCAGGAAGCCGCGGCGGGACCTGGGATCCCCTGCGTAGTGAGGCAGAGCAGCAAGGCGAATTTGCGAGGCCGCGTAGGAACCTGGTTCGGACCTGGAGACTGATTGCTGCGTGGACTGAGACGAGGCGGCGGTCTGCAGCGCATATAACCAATGGTCCACGGACGTCATGAATTTCAGCATCCGATTCAGGGTTTCGCGCTGTTGCGCCAGTTCCTGGCGCAGCTCATAGTATCATAGTATCATAGTTTTTAAGGTTGAAGGGAGACTCTAAGTCCATCTAGTTCAACCTGTAGCCTAACATGTTGATCCAGAGGAAGGCAAAAAAAACCCCCATGTGGCAAACAAGTTCCAATGGGGAAAAAATGTCCTTCCTGACTCCACATCCAATCAGCAATCAGACTAGTTCCCTGGATCAATACCCTGTCATAAAATCAAATATACATAACTGGTAATATTACATTTTTCAAGAAAGGCGTCCAGGCTCTGCTTAAATTTTAGTAGTGAATCACTCATTACAACATCATGCGGCAGAGAGTTCCATAGCCTCACTGCTCGTACAGTAAAGAATCCTCGTCTGTGATTATGATTAAACCTTCTTTCCTCAAGACATAGCGGATGCCCCCGTGTTCCAGTCGCAGGCCTAGGTGTAAAAAGATCTTTGGAAAGGTCTCTGTACTGTCCCCTCATATATTTATACATTGTGATTAGATCCCCCCTAAGCCTTCATTTTTCCAAACTAAATAACCCCAAGTTTAATAACCTGTCTTGGTATTGCAGCCCACCCATTCCTCTAATAATCTTGGTCGCTCTTCTCTGCACCCTCTCCAGTTCAGCTATGTCCTTCTTATATATCGGTGACCAGAATTGTACACAGAATTCTAAGTGCGGTCGACTAGTGACTTGTACAGAGGTAGAACTATATTTTTTTCATGAACACTTATACCTCTTTTAATACATCCCATTATTTTATTAGCCCTGGCAGCAGTTGCCTGGCACTGTCCACTAAAGTGAAGTTTACCATCCACCCATACACCCAAGTCTTTTTCTGTGCCTGTTTTACCCAGTGTTCTACAATTAAGTACATAATCATAAATGTTATTTCCTCTACCCAAGTGCATGACCTTACATTTATCTACATTAAACTTCTATTGCCACTTCTCAGCCCAATCCTCCAATTTACATAAATCTCCCTGTAATATAAAATTATCCTCCTCTGTATTGATTTCCCTGCAGAGTTAGGCCCAATACTGACCCCTGTGGTACCCCACTATGAACTGAGACCCAGTCCGAGTACGTACCATTAATAACCACCCTTTGTTTCCTATCACTGAGCCAGTTTTTAACCCAGTTACACATATTTTCCTCTATCCCCATTATTCTCATTTTATGTACCAACCTTTTGTGTGGCACCGTATCAAAAGCTTTTGAAAAGTCCATATACACAACATCCACTGCATTTCCCTGGTCCAGGCTTGAACTTAACTCTTCATAGAAGCTGATCAAATTAGTTTGACAGGATCGATCCCTCATAAACCCATGTTGATACTCTGTCATAAGGTTATTTTTCTTGAGATACTCCAGTATAGCATCTCTCAAGAAACCCTCAAGGATTTTACCAACCGTAGAGGTTAAACTTACCGGCCTATAATTTCCCGGCTCAGTTTTTGTCCCCTTTTTGAATATTGGCACCACATTTGCTATGCGCCAGTCCTGCGGTACCGACCCTGTTATTAAGGAATCTGAGAAGATTAAAAATAATGGTCTGTCTATCACAGAACTCAATTCCTGTAGTACTCTGGGGTGTATGCCATCCGGGCCCGGAGATTTGTCAACCTTAGTGATTTCGAGGCGGCGGCGTACTTCCTGCTGGGTTAAGCAGGTAATATTCAAGGGTGAATTTATGGTATCACTGGTCATGTCATCTGCCATGGCATTTTCTTGTATAAAAACCGTAGAAAAGAAGTCATTCAGCAGGTTGGCTTTACCCTCATCCCCTTCCACCACTTCACCAAGACTACTTTTAAGGGGGCCAACACTATCGCTTTTCAGTTTTTTACTGTTTATGTAGTTAAAGAATATTTTAGGATTATTTTTACTTTCTCTCGCAATGAGTCTCTCTGTCTCAAACTTAGCTAACTTAATTTGCTTTTTACATATTTTATTTAATTTTCTATAATTATATAATGCCTCATCACTACCTACCCTCTTTAATTCTTTTAAGGCTTTCTGTTTTTCTTTTATTGCTTCCCTTACAGCCCTATTTAGCCATAGGGGTTTTCTCCTATTTCTAGCATGTTTGTTCCCATAGGGTATATTTTCTGCACAAGCCCTATTCAGGATGCTCATAAAAGTCTCCCATTTGCTTTGTGTACTTTTATTACTTAGTACATCATCCCAGTTTATTGCACTAAGATCATCTCTCAACCGTTTAAAATTTGCTTTCCTGAAGTTTAGTGTCCTTGTAGCCCCTCTACTAGACATCTTACTAAAGAATACAAGAAAACTTATTATTTTGTGATCACTATTCCCCAAGTAACCCCCAAGTTGTATATTTGATATGCGGTCTGGCCTATTGTTTAGTACAAGGTCTAGTAGTGCTCCCCCACTTGTGGGGTCCTGTACCATTTGTGAAAGGTAATTATCTTTCATTGTTATCAAAAATCTATTTCCTTTGCTGGAACTGCAAAGCTCAGCCAGCTCAGATTTTTGTGCTTCTGTGGGATCCATGGCCTGATCATACTGTGAGGACCGGGGATGACTGGTAGGCCCAGGCGTTGGATCCACTGGACCAGCACCCCACCTGGAGGACAGGTTACACGGTAGCTGGAGCACTAGCGTGGCAGGAACGGGAAGAACCAGGTCACCAGGGTCATGGAGTCCCATAGGACAGTACAGGAACAGGTGCAGGTATCAGGAAGCAAAGACAGGACCAGGTCACTAGGGTCACAGCGTACTTTAAGGCAGTAATACAGGAAACAGGAACAAAAGGACCTGAGCACCTAGCTCATAAGACAAAGCAAAAAAAGACAAGCGATGATCAGGCCCCGCCCACATGGAAAGGCCAGTCTTATATACCCAGCACAGCCCCAGGTAATTTCCTGTTGCAGCAGTGCTAGGCCCATAAGACCAGGTCAGTGGGCGCGACCCGGTCCTATACAGAGGCATCAGTCAGAGTCAGACTCCTGAGACCTGGAACAGGACTCAGGGGAGCAAGAACGGGAGCGGCAGGCGTGACCGGTGGACGCATGGACTGGACCAGTGAGCAAGGAGCGATGGTGCGATGGCTAGACTGGATCAGTGAGCAAGGTGCGGTGGTGCGATGGTGAGACTGGATCGGTGAGCACGGAGCGGTGCAATGCAGGTGTGAACAGATCAGTGGGTATGGAGCGGTGCCTGGATGGTGAACCTGTCGCGGGCGGAGGAGGGGACGCCGCGCTCTCCCTCTGCTCGGGTCCGGCTGCCGCGGCTGCTGCGGCCTGCTGCTGCTCGGTGGCTCGAGCGATGGGCCGGATCCCGGGGACTCGAGCGGCGCTCCTCGCCCGTGAGTGAAAGGGGATTGGGTTTTGGGATAGTTTATTGTCCGTGACGCCACCCACGGTTGTGGTGATTAAGTGGACACCACCGCTGCTCTGTATGGGGATCCCGGGAGTGATGGTACGGAGCAGCCAGTTGTTGATTTGCCCCTCCGTGGGTAGGGGTTTTGGTGCTCCCGGGGCCCAGTGATGGGGTTGGAATGGTGGACAGGCGGGTATGGGGCCTGTGGAGGTGCAGGGGCAGCGCTGTGCCACACGGCACGGAGGTACTCTCTCAGCCAGTAAACGCGACACAGTTCTCGGTAAACAAATGGCTGGTTGGACGGGTCCCTCGGACGGTTACGGTGCTGCGGTTCACTCCAGTTAGCGGTGACGGTCTCTTCCCTGCACCCATGTACAGTCTCTTGGTAGCGATGGGTCCCCACCGGTTACCCACTCCTCGGCTTCAATCTGGGCCGAAGGAGCCCTACTTTGCCCGCAGGCGCTGGCCCTGGGAAACTGGTGCCCTGGCGGTGTCGGTGTCTCCCCTTCACGGTCGGACTGTTGCCTTCAATCGGGACTTGGTTGTTAGGAGACAGAGGTCCCCTTCACTGACGGACTTGGCAAATTATGGCGACTCCCAGCCTTGCCGGGATCCGAAAGGCCCCTGCCCTGGTGCTGACTGTTCTTCGTATACTGCTCCAGTACCGCCGGGTCACCACCCGTCCGCGGTCCTTCCAGCAACCTCCAAACAGTCCCCCTGCAGACTATCACCGCCGTCTGCTGACCTTGCTGTCACAGTCCGGGGCACACACCCGGACCAACGTCAGGCTTTACTACTCTCACTTTTCTGTCACTTCAACTTTTCTCCTTAGCTCCTCTACCACTTCACTTCCTTCTTCTTTCACTTCCCTAACTTCACTGTTTACTCCTTCACTTCCCTTGCTTAACTGCCTGATTCTTCCCGCCTCCAGGGCTGTGAACTCCTCGGTGGGCGGAGCCAACCGCCTGGCCCACCCCCTGGTGTGGACATCAGCCCCTGGAGGAAGGCAACAAGGATTTTAGGTTAGCTTGGTGTTCCTGCAGGGAATGTGGGGTGCGTGTGGTGTTGTGACCTGTGACCCCTGGCTTGCCCAGGGCATCACAAACCCGGCTCAGTAGGTAAGGAGCACTGCTGGGACACCGGGAGCGTGACACTGTGTGTGTGTGTATATATATATATATATATATATATATATATATATATATATATATACGTATAGGTATATATATATATATATATATATATATATAAATATACTATATACACATATCTGCTATAGACTCACATTAGGTGCTATATATAGTTTTCATTATACAGTGTTCATTTATCTATAAGGTGCTGGGGATGATTAGTGACAGGTAATGAGTATGCAGCGGGCAGCGCTGGACAGTGAGGTCGGTTAAAAAAGTGGCTGCAGAGAATAAAGTGATAATTCAAGAGGAACAAAAGTTAAAATCAAAAAAATAATAATATAAGGGTGTTTTAATTGACAATACAGCATAAATTAGCTTAAACATTTGGGGGGGATTTTGGGACCGAATTAACTTCTTTAATTGTCTGCTAACTAGTTACAAGTGAAATTTATGTATGAGATAGCCAAGATGATTGTCTATAAAATGTTGGTAGTCTCACGTTCAAAGCTGCAGTGGATGGTGAGATATCGTGCCTGAAAGTTAAAAGTTGAAAACATTGTTAAGGGTGCTTTACATGCTGCGACATCGCTAGCGATCTCGTTAGCGATGTGACACGCCAGATCGCAGATGCGATCTGCCGAGATCGCACATGTGACCGGCGCTATAATAACGACCTATGTGCGATCTCGGCTGATCGCATCTGCGATCTGGCGTGTCACATCGCTAACAAGATCGCTAGTAATGTCGCAGCGTGTAAAGCACCCTTTAACCTTTTGTTTTTCAGTGTATATATAACTACACTTACGCCTTCAAGGGTCCATTCTTCAAGCTGCTAACACTATCTCTACTTCTATTGTGACGCCCTGGCCTATCAGGTCGTCACAGGTTATTGTGCAATCTGCCCTTCTGCACAGTATCCACCCTTCTTGGTTACGGATCCTGGTCCTTTGGTGTTGCTAACAGCTTGGCCAATCAAAAATCCTAGGAACACTTCCGACTTTAACCTACCAGACACACCATTGGGGGGCCTAAAGGGAATAGGGCCGCCCACATGGGGGGTTGGTGAGGAAAAGTGAGGAAAGTGTCAGTTGAAGTTGAAGTCGAAGTTGAGCAGTGGAGAGTGAAAGGAGAGGAGGTGGAGTGGTGGCTCTCGTGAGGAGAGGCCACAGAGAAGAGCTCCTGTGTACTAGGTGGCAGACGTTGGTCTGGGCCCGGTAGGAGCTGGAACCCGGTCGCAGGGGACAGTGTCAAGGGTCACGGACTGCCGAGGAGGGCGGCCGGCTGCCTTGAGCTATCACCGGGCAGGGGCCAGGGAACGACGGGGTACGTGGACCCTAGGCCGGAAAGTTGCTTCACATGTTCCGGTATTTTACCCGACGGGGGTGAAGACTTCAAGTGTCATCCCCAACCCGCTCCAAAATCGGGGTACTAGCGCACCGATGGGATAGGACTTTCCCAATACAGTCCAAAGAAATTCTACGTGTGAACCCTCTGAGCAAGCTCACTCTGTTAGCCATAATGGTGAGCGGGACCCGGAGAGTTTTACACTCACGGGTCCAACAGAGACAAAGGTGCCAGATACCCCTGCTCCTACCCCAGCGGCCCCCTTTCACCAACGATCCAACGGGCCCCGGGACACCATCCCCCTACCCACAGAGCGGTTAAACATCAGGCTGCCACACACCACCGTCACCAGGCTCCCCAACGGCAGCGGTGGTCCCTCACCTTACCACGCACCATGGGTGGTGTCACGAACTTTCCAATATCCCCCCTGTACATAGTCCCCCCTTTAAATGGAGTGGGCTGCGCGACACCTCGGGTCCGGAGATTCCCCCCCTCAAGCCACCGAGGATCCGGATCCGAGCAGCAGCCAGGCTGCTGGCGCGGGGCGACACACCTCGAATTTCCTGGCGTCACAAACAGAATAAGAGCAGGACCCACTTACCTGGGTGACATGCGCCTTGAAAGCCGAAGACCACAAATCAAGACTGTTTACCGACAATTCCGCCATTGTCCGCCATGTTTTCGCACCAGAACCCCGTCTTCTCCGAGAAAGCAGATGTGCCGGAGGATACGAACGCAATTCTTCTTCATTCTGAACCACTGGAGGGAAGAGATGAGGAGACTGGTGGTGTGAGCCCGTGAGATTGAAATCCCACGTGTAGAGAGGTTAAGCGGTTACCCAGTCCATGCTGATTGCACAAATCCGGTCAAAGTGGCTGAGGGATCCGGACCGTTCCCGCTTGCGGTGAGCGCTCCACTACCGACTATCCCGTCCGAGCTACCCCCACCAACCTCGGCAGCGGAACCTTCAGTGTGTCTATCAGAGTCTCCGGCTGCAGAAATCCAGAGCAAAGCCCTCATTCTAGCCACGGTAGCAGTCACCCCGACACCGGCCAGACCAGACCCGGCCGCATCACCGGGCCCGTCCTCAGAGGCGAAGTACCCTGGCCCTGCAACCCCGACTGCGGAGCAGTGGGTTCATCAGTCTACACCACCGGCAGCAGAACCAAGATGTCTGCCTGTTCCATTACCGCGCGGCATCCCGACGGCTGTTGGGGCCGCCAGAGTACAGATAAAGCCAGAGCCAGATAGGGAGCTGAAGCCGGATGCTGATGACCCTACTGGGAACATCCACCACACCAGCAGCAGATGATGCCAGTGATGACCAAGCAGGAACAACAACGTCAAGAGATGCTTGCCCGAACCTGGAAAGAGAAAGAGTTACCGAGGAAGGCCACGTTCCGTGTCCGTGGGCTGCGGCACATAGGGTACGTCAGGCGATTTAACCCTGAGAAAGGATGCGGTTTTATAGGGGAAGCAAATCTCTCTGAAGCAGTGTTTGTTACCCGCCGAGATGTTGAGCAACATCTCTCCAGTGATCATCCAGGTCACAACCTGGAGGCCGGAGAAGTAATCAGCTACACCTGCCTTTGGGGTGAACGGGGCTGGTACGCCTTGGATGTGAAGCGGCTCGCTGTGGTCGATGAGCGAGTGGTACCAGCCGCCGCTGTTAGTTACCTATCTCCCAGTGAGCATGAAGAAGAATGTTAAAAAAATATATATATTGTGAGACTGTGACCGGGGTTATCTATGACGGCCGGTATGTCTCGCCCCGGTTGTGCTCACTCCATGATAATCCACTATAGGGTTAATGCTGTTTCCCTACAGGCTGAAGGAAGGGTTAAATAGATTCAGGAACGAGGGCAGGTGTGCCGGGTGTGAGGGAGTGATCACATCTCCCTGAGTTCTCTGCCGGAAAGGCACATATGTTCTATTGTGGACTTTTTCTTTGGATAATAAACCGTGTGCTGTGAACCTTGGTGCCTGGATCCCGTGTCTTCTGCAGCGCAGCCGACGACGCTACCTCACATATGGTGGAGAATCGGCGGGCATGACAGCCGGTGAGGTGTAGCATCCATCCCTGGTGACCCAGCTGCGCATGTCCTGGATTCGAGCGGCTATACTACAGCCCAAACCCGGCGACGCCATGGAGGACATACTAAAGCATTTGGCTCAGGCTAATGCACAGCAGCAACAGGCTAATGCACAGCAGCAACAGACCAATGCACACCTGCTCCAATCCTTGCAAGTGCAGGAAAAAAAATTCCAAGAACAGATGGATCAGGCCAATGCACGTCAGCAGCAAGCCTTGCAATTGCAGGAAAAAAGGCACCAAGAACAGATGGTTCTCCTGGCCAAGTCGATCCGTGCCGGACCGGCAGCAACAACCCAGGGACCGGGTGACGACGGCAGCGTCCGGAAAGCGGTGAGACAAGCGTTGCAAAAGATGACCCCGGGTGATGATGTGGAAGCGTTCCTGGCGGTGTTTGAACTTGTGGCCGAGCGGGAAAAGCTGCCAACCCCGCAGTGGGCTGAGGTATTGTCACCCTATCTGACGGGGGAACCCCAAAAAGCGTACCTGGACCTCTGTACCGAGGACGCCATTGACTATGTGACCCTGAAAGCCGAAATACTGGCTCGGTTGGGGGTGAATACCTATGTACGGGCTCAGCGGGTAAATCAGTGGTTCTATGAGGAAGCCAAACCCGTACGCTCCCAGGCCTATGACTTGTTACATCTTGTAAAAAAATGGTTGCAGCCTGACACTCTGAGCCCGGCGCAAATGGTGGAAAGGGTAGTAGTGGATCGTTTTGTGCGCACTTTACCCATCACCGTTCAACGGTGGGTCGGACAGGGTGACCCGAGTACCCTGGACCAATTAGTGTCCCTGGTAGAGCGGCATGTGGCTACGCAGGACTTGATACGGGACACTGAGACTTTGCGTACCGCCCGTCGGTCCGGCCCCTCCAAGCCTAGGGCCAAGGACCCACTGCGGACACCGGTGCGGGAGTCCGCTACCGTCCCGTCTGAGGCCGCACCCTCCGTCCCTGAGGTCCGGAAAACTATGTACCCTAAACGACAACTCGTCAAGGGGGTGTCCTTCCCTATTAGATGTTGGCGGTGCCAGCGGGTGGGACATATGGAAGCCCAGTGTCCACTCACCACGGAGCCCATGGATTGTGGGGTTACCCGGCGGGGTTCAATGTATGCTCAGGTGGTGTGTACCGCTGACCTGGTCTACCCAGAGACTGAGCCCCACTTGTGCCAAATTCAGGTGAATGGATGTCCGGTTACAGGCTTGTTGGATTCCGGAAGCTTAGTGACCCTTGTGCGATCAACCCTAAGGGCTAAAGTAAAGGCCACAGGACGTACCGTGGGGGTGGTTTGCATACATGGGGACCGCCGAGACTATCCCACGGGGATAGTCACCATCACAGCACCTTGCGGTCAGGTGCAACATGAGGTGGGACTTATTAATACTCTTCCCTATGATGTGATCCTAGGAAGGGATCTGCCCTATTTTTGGACTTTATGGAAGGGACCTCCTAAGTCCCCTCAGATATTGGTCAGTCCGGGACCTGAGCCCTACAATCCTGAATCCGGGACGCCTGCCGTAGGGGTCCCCATGATTGGGACAGGATGTGAACCTGATAGGTCGCCCCTAGAGGTATTGGCAGGAGAGGCTGAGACGGCCGAGCCCATCCCGGAGTTGGAGGCGTCCCCGGATACGTTTGGGACAGCCCAACTCCAGGACCCTACATTAATACATGCCCGGAGTCGGGTGACAGTAGTTGACGGGGTGGCACAGCTGCCTGGTGCCCAGGTAAGATACCCCCATTTCGCTCTTAAGCAGGATTTACTCTACCGGGTAGATGAAATACGGGGCGTAGGGGTAGAGCAGTTGGTGGTGCCCCAGCCGTATCGCCGGCGGGTCCTCGACTTGGCTCATAAACACCTGATGAGTGGTCACCTAGGGGTCAAGAAAACGCAGGAGCGAATATTGCAAAGGTTCTATTGGCCCGGGGTCTTTGGGGAGGTAAAACGGTTCTGCGAAACCTGCCCGGAGTGTCAGCTTACCGCACCCCTGACCCACTTTCGCAGTCTGTTGGTACCGTTACCCATTATAGAAGTCCCTTTTGAACGGATAGGGATGGATCTGGTGGGGCCCCTCGTAAAGTCTGCTCGAGGGCACCAGCATATCCTAGTGATCGTTGACTATGCCACCCGGTATCCAGAGGCGATACCTCTCAGACATACTGCAGCCAAGCTTATAGCTCGGGAGTTGTTTGCTGTGTTCTGCCGGGTGGGGTTGCCCAAGGAGATCCTTACGGATCAGGGGACCCCATTCATGTCTAAAGTGACCAAAGAGCTATGCCGGCTACTCCAGATCAAGCAGTTGCGTACGTCTGTGTATCATCCTCAGACGGATGGGTTAGTAGAACGATTCAATAAAACCCTGAAAACCATGCTCAAAAGGGTGATTTCCAAAGACGGGAAAGACTGGGATATGATGCTTCCCTATTTGATGTTTGCCATACGAGAGGTGCCACAGGCATCCACGGGGTTTTCGCCTTTTGAATTGTTATACGGGCGACATCCCCGGGGATTGTTGGACCTGGCAAAAGAAACCTGGGAGCAGGAACCCACCCCCCATAAAAGTGTGATTGAACACATTTTGGGTATGCAGAACCGCATAAGCGCGGTCATGCCAATTGTAAAGGAGCATTTACAGGAGGCTCAGGCCGCGCAAAGCGGCCGCTACAATAGACAAGCCACCGTGCGGACCTTTAATCCCGGGGATCGGGTGTTGGTATTGATTCCCACGGCGGAGAGTAAATTCCTGGCTCAGTGGCAAGGCCCCTACGAGATAAAGGAAAGAGTCGGGGTGGTCAACTATAAGGTATTGCAGCCCGGTAGGCGGAAACCTGAACAAATATACCATGTCAACCTATTAAAACCTTGGCAGGAACGGGAAAGCCTGATGGCTGTTTTTTCCCCACCTCCCTCCTCTTCGGGTCGTTCACATCCGGCTCCAGCGACCTCCGGAGAGGACGAACCGGAAGTAAGGATTGGAGAAGCCCTCACCAAGCAACAGAGGCGAGAGGTCAGACGGTTGGTTCAGCAGAACCCCGATGTCTTCTCTGAGCTGCCCGGTAGGACCAGTCTGATACGACATGATATTGTCACCGAGCCCCACCTGAAGGTACGCCTGAAGTCATACCGGGTACCGGAGGCTCGACGACAAGCCATATCAGAGGAAGTAAAGACAATGTTACGCCTGGGGGTCATCGAAAAATCCCGGAGTGAATGGGCTAGTCCGATTGTCCTAATACCAAAACCCGATGGCTCCTTAAGGTTCTGCAATGACTTTAGGAGATTGAACGAAATATCCAAGTTTGATCTCTACCCCATGCCCCGGGTGGATGAGCTGATTGATAGGCTGGGACAGGCGCGATATTTTACCACGCTCGACCTGACCAAGGGGTACTGGCAGGTGCCACTAACGGAGTCCGCCAAGGAGAAAACCGCTTTTGTTACGCCGGAGGGTCTCTTCCACTATGTTGTCTTGCCTTTTGGGTTACATGGCGCTCCGGCCACGTTCCAGAGGTTGATGGACTTAGTGCTGGAACCCCACCAGGCGTATGCATCAGCGTACCTGGATGACATCATTATTTACAGCTCCGATTGGCAGACTCACTTGGAACAGGTACAAGCGGTGGTGGACGCGCTTCGAACAGCCGGATTGACAGCCAATCCCAAGAAATGTGCATTGGGACTCACGGAAGCCCGCTACTTGGGCTACGTGATAGGCCAAGGAGTGATTAAGCCCCAAATTAACAAGGTCGAGGCGATCCAGAAGTGGCCTAGACCCCTGACCACGAAGCAGGTTAGGGCCTTCCTGGGTATCGTGGGGTACTACAGGAGGTTTGTAAAAAATTTTGCGGGACTATCAGCCCCCTTGACGGACCTTCTCAAAGGCAAGAAGTCCGTCATGGTGCGCTGGACTCCGCAGGCCGAGGACTCCTTCCGGGCCCTGAAGGAGGTTCTGTGCGGACAGCCCGTTCTGGTCAACCCTGATTTCCGGAAGGAGTTCATAGTACAGACTGACGCCTCGGAGGTCGGCCTGGGGGCAGTGCTGTCTCAGGTGGTTCAGGGGGAGGAACACCCCGTCACCTTCTTGAGTAGGAAGCTCACCCCTCCCGAGCGGAATTATAGCGTAGTGGAGAAGGAGTGCCTGGCGATCAAGTGGGCCTTGGAGTCACTACGCTATTACCTGCTGGGACGTCAGTTTCGCTTGGTGACGGATCACTCTCCACTGGTCTGGATGAGGTCCGCCAAGGAACGGAATGCCCGGGTTACCCGGTGGTTCCTTTCTCTGCAGAACTTCCGGTTTACGGTTGAACACCGGGCCGGTAGGTTGCAGGGCAACGCCGATGCCTTGTCCCGCGGCCCGTGTTTGATGGCAGGAGTTCAACCCCGCACGCTTGAACTGAGGGGGGGGTATGTGAGACTGTGACCGGGGTTATCTATGACGGCCGGTATGTCTCGCCCCGGTTGTGCTCACTCCATGATAATCCACTATAGGGTTAATGCTGTTTCCCTACAGGCTGAAGGAAGGGTTAAATAGATTCAGGAACGAGGGCAGGTGTGCCGGGTGTGAGGGAGTGATCACATCTCCCTGAGTTCTCTGCCGGAAAGGCACATATGTTCTATTGTGGACTTTTTCTTTGGATAATAAACCGTGTGCTGTGAACCTTGGTGCCTGGATCCCGTGTCTTCTGCAGCGCAGCCGACGACGCTACCTCACAATATATACAGTACCAGCAGTTGCGATGCCATAGAATGTTAGGTATCGGTGTTTTCGTATATTTTTTTTCATAGTTTATTTTTCATATAGAAATCGTTAGTGATTAAGTGTCTAATCAACCAGTTTTAATGAAACGAGTGAAAGTTACCAGATTTTGCTAGAAGATTGTCAAAATGTGTACACCCGGTACATGGGCTCTGTTCAGTTTTTATAGATATTAAGTAAAAATGGACCATTGTCACAGGACTGGCATGACCAACACAAACTTGTGTCTTGTGTAATAGTTGCACCTCCTGTGCCAACCAGAGTCGTCTAAAATACAACACCCGGGACCTTTACCCGGTAAAGGACCCACCTTAGGTTTCCAGGGGGAACAGGTTGTTTGGGTGGTGGGTTATTGGGATCCGGGAAGTTGGGACTAAACTGTCGCAGGAAGGGGATGCAACGGAGTAGGTTAAGCCTCCGTTACCATAGAAACCGGTAGCGTCCCACCGTTGGGCGATGAACTCTTAGTATAATAGAATTTTAGTAACGTTTAAGTGCATTACCTCCCCTGTGTGGGATTGTCCCCTTCAATAAAAATGTGTTAATTTATGTTCCCTTATTCCACAGTGAAGCAAAACAAAAATAAACCTCTGGCGTCCTGTACCTTGCGGACGAGCTACGTTTAACCAAGGGGAAACTATCAGGTCGTCACAGGGTATTGTGCAGTCTGCCCTTCTTGGTTACGGATCCTGGTTCATTTGGTGTTGCTAACAGCTTGGCCAATCAAAAATCCTAGGAACACTTCCCACTTTAACCTACCAGACACACCATTGGGGGGCCTGAAGGGAATAGGGCCATCCATGTAGGGGGGTTGGTGAGGAAAAGTGAAGAAAGTGACAGTTGAAGTCGAAATTGAGAAGTGGAGAGTGAAAGGAGAGGAGGTGGAGTGGTGGCTCTCATGAGGTAAGGCCACGGAGAAGAGCTCCTGTGTACTAGGTGGCAGACATTAGTCTGGGCCCTGTAGGAGCTGGAACCCGGTCGCAGGGGACAGTGTCAAGGGGCACGGACTGCCGAGGAGGGCAACCGGTGTCCTTGAGCTATCACCGGGCAGGGTCCAGGGCACGACGGGGTACATGAACCCTAGGCCGGAAAGTAGCTTCGCGCATTCTGGTAATTTACCAAACGGGGGTGAAGACTTCAAGTGTCATCCCCAACCTGCTCCAAAATCGGGGTACTAGGGCAGCGATAGGATAGGACTTTCCCAATACAGTCCAAAGAAATCCTACGCGTGAACCCTGAGAGCAAGCTCACTCCGTTAGCCATACGGGTGAGCGGGACCTGGAGAGTTTTATACCTTAGCTCTCCCACAATTGCTAAGATATTGGAGTGTCATCACAAAACCATTAAAAGTTCTGTTGCAATAGTCAATAGGGTCATAAGAAAACGTGTTGAGGAAAAGAGATGAACATAAAGTGCTAAAATTTTGAGAAGAATCAAACATGACGTTACCTGCAACTCAGTATCCTCCAGTGCTGTCATGTTCAAAAACTACAACCTCCCTGAAGAGCTCAGAACTTCAAGGTCTTCAGTGCTCAGAGACATGGCCAAGGTAAAGTAGTTAAAATCTGACCGCCACTGAACAAGACACATAAGCAAAAACATCAAGACTAGGCCACCAAATATTTGAAGACAGTTTTTTTTTAAAGGTTTTATGGACTGATGAGTTGAGGGTGACTCTTGATGGACCAGATAGATGGGACTGTGGCTGGATCAGTAATGGACACATGCAGTGCCTTGCGAAAGTATTCAGCTCCCTTGAATTTTTCAACCTTTTCCCACATTCCAGGCTTTAAACATAAAGATAAAAATGTTAATGTTCTGGTGAAGAATCAACAAGTGGGACACAATTGTGAAGTTGAACGAAATGTATTGCTTATTTTAAACTTTAAAAAAAAAATAACAGAAAAGTGGGGCGTGCAATATTATTCATCCCCTTTAACCTCTTGAGCCCCAAGCCTATTTTGACCCTAAAGACCAGGCCATTTTTTGCAATTTTGACCAGTGTCACTTTATGAGGTTATAACTCTGGAACGTTTCAACGGATCCCGGTGATTCTGAGTTTGTTTTTTCGTGACATATTGGGCTTCATGTTAGTGGTAAATTTAGGCCGATATTTTTTGCGTTTCTTTGTGGAAAAAAACGGAAATTTCGCGAAAATTTTGTAATTTTCAAACTTTGAATTTTTATGCTCTAAAACCAACGAGACATATGACACAAAATAATTATTAAATAACATTTCCCACATGTCTACTTTACCTCAGAACAATTTTGGGGAACAAAAAAAAAATTAAGGAAGTTATAGGGGTTCAAAGTTTATGAGCAATTTCTCATTTTTACAACAAAATTTAAAAAGCCACTTTTTTTAGGGACCACATCACATTTGAAGCGATTTTGAAAGGTCTACATGACACAAAACACCCAAATGTGACACCATTCCAAAAACGGCACCCCTCAGGCTACTCAAAACCACATTCAAGAAGGTTATTAACCCTTCTGGTGCTTCACAGTAACTAAAGCAATGTGGAAGGAAAAAATGAACATTTTACTTTTTGCAACAAAAATGTTAATTTAGCCTCAAATATTGCATTTCACAAGGGTATCAGGATTAAATGAAACCCCAAAATTTGTTGAGCAATTTCTTCTGAGCACGCAGATACCTCATATGTGGCGAAAAACAACTGTTTGGGCGCACGGCAGGACTCGGAAGGGAAGGAGCGTCATTTGACTTTTTGAACAGAAAATTAGCTGGAATCGTTAGCCGCACCATGTTGCGTTTGGAGAGCCCCTGAGGTGCCGAAACAGTGGAGCTCCCCCACATGTGACCCCATTTTGCAAACTAGACCCCTCATGGAATTTATCTAGATGTTTATTGAGCACTTTGATCCTCTGGGGGCTTCACAAAAGTTAATAGAGTTGAGCCGTGAAATTAAAAAAAAAACTTTTTACCACAAAATTGTTACTTCATCCAGGTAGCTTTTTTTTTCACAAGGGTATCAGGAAAAATTGCACCATTAAAGGTATGGTGCAATTTCTCCTGAGTACACAGATACCTCATTTGTGGTGGAAATCAAATATTTGGGCGCACAGCAGGGCTCGGAATGCAAGGAGCGTCATTTGACTTTTCAAACGCAAAATTGTCTGGGATAATTAGCGTATTCTAAGTTGTGTTTGGAGACCCCCTGAGGTGCCGAAACAGTGGAGCTCCCCCACATGTGACCCCATTTTGGAAACTAGACCCCCCATGGCATAGAAAAAAAAAACAGGGCGCACGCACAAATGTTCTGAAAAAAAGGGGGGGGCTAGGTGGGATGGAAAAAAGAAGTCCTGTCCAAAGTCAAGTACGACTGCAGGACGATTGCTGATCAGGTACCTAATTGTTCAAGTTTTTTTTTTTTTTTTTATTTGGGGTGCACAAAAAAAGCAGAAACTAGACCAACAATTACGTACCTGATCAGCCAATCACGTAGCTGATCAGCACTTGGCGGCAAGCAGGTGGGGGAGGGGGGGGGGAGAGGGAGTGGGAGATGCGATTGGGGATAGTTAGAAAAGAGCCACGATCAATACTTACAGGATGGATCAGAACAGCGGCAGATGGGTGGCGGTAGATGGGGGGGCAGCGGCATATAAAGGGAGCATCTGTGATTGTGAGACGGAGGCGGCTGGGATAGGGTGGAGGCGGCTGGGATAGGGTGGGGGCGGATGGGAGAGGGCGCACTGGATGCAGGAGCGGCAGAGGATGGGGTGAAGGGGGATGGGGAGTGGGAGGTGAGATTGGGGATCGTTACCTTACAGGATGGATCTAGGCAGCAGGATCACAGGAGATGAAGGAGGCAGCAGATCGGGGAGGGTGAGAGGTGGGAGAGGGAGCACAGCGCAGATCACGGGGGAGACAGGTGAGCAGAGCACAGGTCATGGGGGGAGAGGTGAGGGAGCACAGATCACAGGGGTGAGAGGTGAGGGAGCACAGATCACGGGGGTGAGAGGTGGCGGGAGAGCGGACAGCAGATCACGGGGGTGACAGGTGAGGGAGCACAGATCATGGGAGTGACAGGTGAGGGAGCACAGATCACGGGGGTGACAGGTAAGGCAGCACACATCACGGGGGTGACAGGGCAGGGAGCACACATCACGGGGGTGACAGGGGAGGGAGCACACATCACGGGGGTGACAGGGGAGGGAGCACAGATCACAGGGGTGACAAGGGAGGGAGCACAAATCACGGGGGTGACAGGGGAGGGAGCACACATCACGGGGAAGACAGGGGAGGGGGCGGGTAGCCGATCACGGGGGTGAGAGGTGGGGGGAGTAGGCAGCACATCACGGAGGGGAGGAGGCGCCAGCCGATCACGAGGGGGAGCGGCGGGCAGGGCATAACGGAGGAGAGGGGGTGCGCAGCACATAACGGAGGAGAGGGGGCGGGCAGCCGATCACGAGGGGGAGTGGCCGGGCAGCAGATCGGGGAAAGCGGTGACACTGTGGCAGACGGAGGAGGGCAGCGGCGGATCAGGAGGGGTGGGGGTGCGGGCAGCAGATCACGAGGGGTGAGGGTGCGGACAGCAGATCGGGGAGACAGGTGGCAGATCGCGGAGGGCAGCGGCGGATCGGGAGGTGTGGGGGTGCGGGCAGCAAATCGGGGAGACAGGTGGCAGATCGCAGAGGGCAGCGGCGGCGGCGGATTGGGAGGTGGGGTGAGGGTGCGGGCAGCAGATACGAGGGGTGGGGGTGCGGGCAGCAGATCGGGGAGACAGGTGGTAGATCGCAGAGGGCAGCGGCGGATCGGGAGGCTTTTCGCCGGTTTCATACAGTGCAATTGCAGCGTGGCAACTTCCGGGTCCCATGCTCCGGTCACATAACAGCATGGGACCGGAGCTTGTTGCCCTGCCATTGCACTGTATACACTCACTGTGCTGGTGTGCTGCAAGGACGACAAGTGACGGTGACGGGGGCGGTCACCGGCAACAGGTCCATGGTGATTGGAGAGATCTGTCACAAGGCTGATCTCTCCAAGCAGAGCTGCTGGAACTGGGGGAGGGTGATCCAGTGAGGTCACCCAGCTCCAGCCAATGGCCAGTGCTACAGCTGCACTGGCCAGGGCTGGATTTCAATGTTTCAGCCATTTTAAATGGCTGGAACATTACAGTGGCTGTGATTGGTTGAGCGGCGTTCGTCAGCCAATCACAGCCTCCGTAGGTCCGGGGAGGAGGCACCACCCCTCCTTCGGTCAGGTACAGGTCCCCTCCTCCCCGAATCTGCGGTTTATGCTAACTTTTCGCAGTCACCGGGGGCTCCGGTGCCGCGATTACGCCATGACGGAAATATCCGTCCTTGGTCGTTAAGGCCCAGGGCACCATGACGGAAAGATCCATCCATGGTCGTGAAGGGGTTAAGGTAATACTTTGTAGCGCCACCTTTTGCTTCGATTACATTTGCAAGTCGCTTGGGGTATGTCTATCAGTTTTGCACATCGAGAGACTGAAATTCTTGCCCATTCTTCCTTTGCAAACAGCTGGAGCTGAGTGAGGTTGGATGGAGAGCATTTGTGAACAGCAGTTTTCAGCTCTTTCCACAGATTCTCGATTGGATTCAGGTCTGGACTTTGACTTGGCCATTCTAAAGCGAGCTTTACACACTGCGACATCGCTAGCAATTGCTAGCGATGTCGAGCTCGAAAGCACCCGCCCCCGTCGTACATGCGATATCTGGTGATCGCTGCTATTGCGAACATTATCGCTACAGCAGCTTCACACGCACATACCTGGTCGGCAACGTCGCTGTGTCCCCCAAACAATCCCTCCTTCAAGGAGGGAGGTGCATTCGGCATAACAGCGGCGTCACTAAGCGGCCGGCCAATAGAAGCGGAGCATTGCCGGTGGACGCACGTAAGGTGATGTTTGTCGTTCCTTCGGTTTCACACATAGCGATGTGTGGTGCTGCAGGAACGACAAACAACATCGTACCTGCAGCAGTAACGATATTATGGAAAGGAGCGACGTGTCACCGATCAACGATTTTTGACATTTTTGCGATCGGTGATCGTCTCTCCTAGGGTTTACATGCTGCGATGTCGGTAACGGCGCCGTATGTGCGTCACTAACGACGTGACCCCGACGATATATCGTTACCGATGTCGCAACGTGTAAAGCCCGCTTAACACCTGGATATGTTTCTTTGTGAACCATTCCATTGTAGATTTTGCTTTATGTTTGGGATCATTGTCTTGTTGGAAGACAAATCTCCGTCCCAGTCTCAGGTCTTTTGCAGACTCACACAAGTTTTCTTGAAGAATAGTCCTGTATTTGGCTCCATTCATCTTCCCATCAATTTTAACCATCTTCCCTGTCTCTGCTGAAGCAAAGCAGGCCCAAACCATGATGCTGCCACCACCATGTTTGACAGTGGGGATGGTGTGTTCAGGGTGATGAGCTGTTTTGCTTTTACGCCAAACATATCGTTTGCCATTGTGTCACAGTATCACGGACCTGCCTGTTGTGTTCCTTGGTCTTCATGATGCTATCTGCTGTTTAAACAGAACACTGAGACTATCACAGAGCAGGTGCATTTATACGGAGACTTGATTACCCACAGGTGGCTTATATTTATCATCATCAGTCATTTAGGACAACTGTTATGATCCGGAACCATGGAAGATCACCATAAATCAGTGGCAAAAAGGTGACAAGAGCATTGCCAACTAATCTAGCCGCCATCCCCTTACTAACTATCAACACTAGAAGTAGAGGAGGGGTGAACTAACATCCTATGCACCGCAAATCCAGCCGGAGAGCTAGCTATCCTAAAGGAAGGAAAGATGAATAACTCTCTGCCTCAGAAATAGACCGCAAAGGTATATCAAGCCCCCCACATTCAAAGACTGTGGTGATATAGGAAAACACAATACACAGATAGATGAAAGGATTAGCAAAGGTGAGGCCCCACTGACTAAATAGGACAGGATAGGAAAGGGGCTGATGGTGGCCAGAGAAAAACTCTACAAAAATCCAAATACCTGATAGTGCAAAAAGCCCTCAGATCGCTAGATCTGAACTCCGTCCTATACCAGGCGCTCTTGTCTTACCAATGAACAGAAAGCAGGAACCATTACAAATTCAAGAAGCAACAAACACATGGACTTATAGGAGCAATACTTCAAACATAGCTGCAGGGAGCTTCCCAGCTAAGCAACTGAGAGGGAAGATTCCTGCATGCAAATAAACTGGCAATAACCACAGTAAATTACAAACTCAGATAAGAGCAAAAAGAACAAAACAACATAAGGAAGAACCAAGCACTTATCTGGGGAAGATGGGGTCTGGAGCAGGATGAGAAGGCTGGTAAACAAAGAACAAATGACATCCGGCTCAAACTGCTAGCAGACCAACGTTTGAATAGGCAGAGTTAGCAATGGAAACGCCCATTGCTCCAGCACACCTGGTCTGTGTCCAAACTATTCCTGGCCACAAGAGGGAGCCTCACAGCAGCAAAAGCCTAACTGACATTCACAACAGACAACATTGGATCATTCAGAGATCCTCAATGAACTTCTGGGGTGAGTTTGCTGCACTGAAAGTAAAGGGGCCGAATAATAGTGCACACCCAAATTTTCAGTTCAACTTCACAATTGTGTCCCACCTATTGTTGATTCTTGAACCTACACCCCACCTACTGTCTCCTCCCCAAAATCCTTTAGGATGTAAGCCCGCAAGGGCAGGGCCCTCTTCCCTCTGTGATAGTCTGTCTATTGTAACGTGTATATGTATTCTGTATGTAACCCCCTCATGTACAGCACCATGGAATCAATGGTGCTCTATAAATAAACAATAATAATAATAATTCTTCATCAGAACATTACAATTTTTATATTTATGTTTGAAACCTGAAATGTGGGACAAGGTTGAAAAATTCAAGGTTGCCGAATACTTTCGCAAGGCACTGTACCTCCACATTGACTCAGATACCAACAAGGTAAATGAGGGGTACTGCTTGGGGCTGGTAAAATTAAAAATGAGTCAGTTGGATCTTTTCAGGTTGAAGATAGACTCAAAATCAACTCCCATACATACTGTCAGGTTTTAGAAAACACTTTCTTCAAGCAGTGGTGTAACGGGGGCAGGGGGCGCCTCAGGGGATGTAGTCGGGTCCCCTCGCCTTGTGGGCCGCAGGCTGAACCCCGGCCCGGCCGTTACTTGCAAAACAGGTGTGTTGTTGGGGCAGAGTGTGGATGCATGGGGCCCATTCATGACAGCGTTCTTTCTGTGCTCTCCAGCTCCTTCTTCACTTTCAGGAAAGAGACAATTGCAGGCAGCGGGTAAACCAAACACCGTTTTATTAAACAAAGCTTCCATCTTTTCTTTGTCGCTCCATTGGGAGACCCAGACAATTGGGTGTATAGGCTATGCCTCCGGAGGCCACACAAAGTATTACACTAAAAGTGTAAAGCCCCTCCCCTTCTGCCTATACACCCCCCGTGCTCCCACGGGCTCCTCAGTTTTTATGCTTTGTGCGAAGGAGGCAGACATGCACGCATAGCTCCACAGCTTAGTCAGCAGCAGCTGCTGACTATGTCGGATGGAAGAAAAGAGGGCCCATAACAGGGCCCCCAGCATGCTCCCTTCTCACCCCACTCTTGTCGGCGGTGTTGTTAAGGTTGAGGTATCCATTGCGGGTACGGAGGCTGGAGCCCACATGCTGTTTTCCTTCCCCATCCCCTTTAGGGCTCTGGGTGAAGTGGGATCCTAATCGGTCTCCAGGCACTGAGACCGTGCTCCATCCACAGCTCCCGGGGACTCTGCTGGATAAGGAGCCGAGTATCGTCAGGGACAAGGCCCTGCTACTTTGAGGTACTCTGTGTCCCCGTGGGGACCGCGCACAGAAACACTCCAGCATTGCTGGGTGTGTTAGTGCGCCTGGGACCGCAGCGCTGACCGCGCTTGTGCCATCACACACTGCAGCGTGGCTGGGTGTGTTAGTTTACTGGGGACTACCGCGCTGACCGCCGCTGCCATTTTTACACTGTGGCGCGGCTGGGGCTGTTAGTACGCCGGGGACTACCGCGCCGACCGAGCTTATACGCCGGCCGCGCTTATAACTTTAGTCCCCGGCTTTTGCGGCCTAGTCTCATTCCCCGCCCCCAGGCCTGCCAGTCAGGGGAAGGGCGGGACGCTGTACAGGAGTCAGCACTGAGGGCTGGAACATGCTTTGCATACTCCACCCCCCTCACTGTGCACAGTGGGGCACCAGATTCCCGCACTTTCTGGGGCACGCCCACGGCCCCCTCCTCTCCTCAGGACGCCGGCAGCCATTCCTGTCAACTCTTCTGACGCTGGAGAGGGGAGACAGGCTCGGGGAGACCCAGGCAGGGATTCTGGTGACCACACAACCGCTTTGAGCGGGCGGTAAGCAGCACCTGAGGTGCTGGCCCCACTAGTGCAGAAGTGTATTTATAGATTATATGATTATAGACTATACTTTACACTGTATGGTGCACGGTTGATTTTTGGCTATATACCCTCCTGGATTGCTCAGGGGAGACAACAGCATGGCGTCCACAAGAAGCAAGGGTGCCAAAACACAGGCTTACTATGCTGCCTGCGCCGCATGTACGGCTATACTACCGGCAGGTTCCACTGACCCTCATTGTGTGCAGTGTTCGGCCCCTGTGGCACTTGTTCAGCCGGAGCCTCTGCTAAGGGTGGCCCAGGGGGAACCACCTGCTAACACTGTCCAGGTGACAGGGATGGAGTTTGCAGTTTTTACTGAAAGGCTTTCTGAGACTATGGCTAAGATACTAGAAGCTTTGCAGTCCAGACCGGTATCTCAGACCATGGGCACTGTGGAATCATTGCTCCCTGGTTCCCCTCAGTTGGAACAACAATGTCCTCCCGGGGTGTCTCATAGATCCCAGGGTGAGGTCTCTGACACGGACCGCAGTCCCAGACCGCCTAAGCGAGCTCGCTGGGAAATCCCCTCGACATCATCACATTGTTCAGGGTCTCAGCGGGAGGACTCTCTGTATGATGAAGCGGAGGTAGCTGATCAGGATTCTGATCCTGAGGCCGCTCTCAACCTTGATACTCCTGATGGGGACGCCATAGTGAATGATCTTATCGCGTCCATAAATCAAATGTTGGATATTTCCCCCTCAGCTCCTCCAGTAGAGGAGTCAGCTTCTCAGCAGGAGAAATTCCGTTTCAGGTTTCCCAAGCGTACAACGAGTATGTTTCTGGACCACTCTGACTTCAGAGAGGCAGTCCAGAAACACCGAGTTTGTCCAGATAAGCGTTTTTCCAAGCGCCTTAAGGATACACGTTATCCCTTCCCCCCTGACGTGGTCAAGGGCTGGACTCAGTGTCCCAAGGTGGATCCTCCAATCTCCAGACTGGCGGCTAGATCCATAGTTGCAGTTGAAGATGGGGCTTCACTCAAGGATGCCACTGACAGACAGATGGAGCTCTGGTTGAAATCCATCTATGAAGCTATCGGCGCGTCTTTTGCTCCAGCATTCGCAGCCGTATGGGCACTCCAAGCTATCTCAGTGGGTCAAGCGCAAATTGACGCACTCACACGTACGTCTGCGCCGCAAGTGACGTCCATAACCTCTCAAACGTCGGCATTTGCGTCCTACGCTATTAATGCGATCCTGGACTCTGCGAGCCGTACGGCGGTTGCAGCTGACAATTCGGTGGCAATACGCAGGGCCTTGTGGCTACGGGAATGGAAGGCAGATTCGGCTTCCAAAAAGTGCTTAACCGGTTTGCCATTTTCTGGCGACCGTTTGTTTGGTGAGAGATTGGATGAAATCATCAAACAATCCAAGGGAAAGGAAACATCCTTACCCCAGGCCAAACCAAACATACCCCAACAGAGGAGGGGACAGTCGAGGTTTTGGTCCTTTCGGGGTGCGGGCAGGTCCCAATTCTCCTCGTCCAAAAGGCCTCAGAAGGATCAGAGGAACTCCGACTCATGGCGGTCTAAGTCACGCCCAAAAAAGACCGCCGGAGGTGCCGCTACCAAGGCGGCTTCCTCATGACTTACGGCCTCCTCACACCGCATCCTCGGTCGGTGGCAGGCTATCCCGCTTTTGCGACACCTGGCTGCCACAGGTAAAAGACCGCTGGGTGAGAGACATTCTGTCTTACGGTTACAGGATAGAGTTCAGCTCTCGTCCTCCGACTCGATTCTTCAGAACATCTCCGCCTCCCGAGCGAGCCGATGCTCTTCTGCAGGCGGTGGGCACTCTGAAGGCGGAAGGAGTGGTGGTCCCAGTTCCTCTTCAGCAACAGGGTCACGGTTTTTACTCCAACCTGTTTGTGGTTCCAAAGAAGGACGGGTCTTTCCGTCCTGTCCTGGACCTAAAACTGCTCAACAAACACGTAAAGACCAGGCGGTTCCGGATGGAATCCCTCCGCTCCGTCATCGCCTCAATGTCCCAAGGAGATTTCCTTGCATCGATCGATATCAAAGATGCTTATCTCCACGTACCGATTGCTCCAGAGCATCAGCGCTTCCTGCGCTTCGCCATAGGAGACGAACACCTTCAGTTCGCGGCACTGCCGTTCGGCCTGGCGACAGCCCCACGGGTTTTCACCAAGGTCATGGCTACAGTAGTTGCGGTCCTCCACTCTCAGGGTCACTCGGTGATCCCTTACTTAGACGATCTGCTGGTCAAGGCACCCTCTCAAGAGGCATGCCAACACAGCCTCAACGCTACTCTGGAGACTCTCCAGAGTTTCGGGTGGATCATCAATTTTCGAAAGTCAAATCTGACACCGGCCCAATCACTAACATATCTTGGCATGGAGTTTCATACTCTCTCAGCGATAGTGAAGCTTCCGCTGAACAAACAGCGTTCACTACAGACAGGGGTGCAATCTCTCCTTCAAGGCCAGTCGCACCCCCTGAGGCGCCTCATGCACTTCCTAGGGAAGATGGTAGCAGCAATGGAGGCAGTTCCTTTTGCGCAGTTTCACCTGCGTCCTCTTCAATGGGACATCCTACGCAAATGGGACAGGAAGCCGACGTCCCTCGACAGGAACGTCTCTCTCTCTCAGGCAACCAAAGCTTCACTTCGGTGGTGGCTTCTTCCCACTTCATTATCGAAGGGGAAATCCTTCCTACCCCCATCCTGGGCGGTGGTCACGACGGACGCGAGTCTGTCAGGGTGGGGAGCAGTTTTTCTCCACCACAGGGCCCAGGGTACGTGGACTCAGCAAGAGTCCTCACTCCAGATCAATGTTCTGGAGATCAGGGCAGTGTATCTTGCCCTAAAAGCGTTCCAGCAGTGGCTGGAAGGCAAGCAGATCCGAATTCAGTCGGACAACTCCACAGCGGTGGCTTACATCAACCACCAAGGGGGAACACGCAGTCGGCAAGCCTTCCAGGAAGTCCGGCGGATTTTGATGTGGGTGGAAGCCACGGCCTCCACCATCTCCGCAGTTCACATCCCGGGCGTGGAAAACTGGGAAGCAGACTTTCTCAGTCGCCAGGGCATGGACGCAGGGGAATGGTCCCTGCACCCGGACGTGTTTCAGGAGATCTGTTGCCGCTGGGGGATGCCGGACGTCGACCTAATGGCGTCCCGGCACAACAACAAGGTCACGGCATTCATGGCACGATCTCACGATCACAGAGCTCTGGCGGCAGACGCCTTAGTTCAGGATTGGTCGCAGTTTCAACTCCCTTATGTGTTTCCTCCGCTGGCACTGTTGCCCAGAGTGTTACGCAAGATCAGGGCCGACTGCCGCTGCGCCATCCTCGTCGCTCCAGACTGGCCGAGGAGGTCGTGGTACCCGGATCTGTGGCATCTCACGGTCGGCCAACCGTGGGCACTACCAGACCGACCAGACTTGCTGTCTCAAGGGCCGTTTTTCCATCTGAATTCTGCGGCTCTCAACCTGACTGTGTGGCCATTGAGTCCTGGATCTTAGCGTCTTCAGGATTATCTCAAGAGGTCATTGCCACTATGAGACAGGCTAGGAAACCAACGTCCGCCAAGATCTACCACAGGACGTGGAAAATATTCCTGTCATGGTGCTCTGCTCAGGGTTTTTCTCCCTGGCCATTTGCCTTGCCCACTTTTCTGTCCTTTCTTCAATCCGGATTGGAAAAGGGTTTGTCACTCGGCTCCCTTAAGGGACAAGTCTCTGCGCTCTCTGTGTTTTTTCAGAAGCGCCTGGCCAGACTTCCACAGGTACGCACGTTCCTGCAGGGGGTTTGTCACATCGTCCCTCCTTACAAGCGTCCGTTAGAACCCTGGGATCTGAACAGGGTGCTGATGGTTCTTCAGAAACCACCGTTCGAGCCAATGAGGGATATTTCTCTCTCACGCCTTTCGCAGAAGGTGGTTTTCCTAGTAGCAGTCACTTCACTTCGGAGAGTGTCTGAGCTAGCAGCATTGTCATGCAAAGCCCCTTTCCTGGTGTTTCACCAGGACAAGGTGGTTCTGCGTCCGGTTCCGGAATTTCTCCCTAAGGTGGTATCCCCCTTTCATCTCAATCAGGATATCTCCTTACCCTCTTTTTGTCCTCATCCAGTTCACCAATGTGAAAAGGATTTGCACTTGTTAGATCTGGTGAGAGCACTCAGATTCTACATTTCTCGTACGGCACCTCTGCGCCGCTCGGATGCACTCTTTGTCCTTGTCGCTGGCCAGCGTAAAGGGACACAAGCTTCCAAATCAACCCTGGCTAGGTGGATGAAGGAACCAATTCTCGAAGCTTATCGTTCCTCGGGGCTTCCGGTTCCCTCAGGGCTGAAGGCCCATTCTACCAGGGCTGTGGGAGCGTCCTGGGCCTTGCGGCACCAGGCTGCGGCTCAGCAGGTGTGTCAGGCAGCTACCTGGTCGAGCCTGCACACTTTCACGAAACACTATCAGGTCCATACCTATGCTTCGGCAGATGCCAGCCTAGGTAGGCGAGTCCTTCAGGCGGCGGTTGCACACCTGTAGGACGGAGCCGTTACGGCTCTATTATGAGGTATTATTTACCCACCCAGGGACTGCTTTTGGACGTCCCAATTGTCTGGGTCTCCCAATGGAGCGACAAAGAAGAAGGGAATTTTGTTTACTTACCGTAAATTCCTTTTCTTCTAGCTCCAATTGGGAGACCCAGCACCCGCCCCTGTTTTTTTGTGTACACATGTTGTTCATGTTGAATGGTTTCAGTTCTCCAATATTCCTTCGGATTGAATTTACTTTAAACCAGTTTATAATTTTTTCCTCCTTCTTGCTTTTGCACCAAAACTGAGGAGCCCGTGGGAGCACGGGGGGTGTATAGGCAGAAGGGGAGGGGCTTTACACTTTTAGTGTAATACTTTGTGTGGCCTCCGGAGGCATAGCCTATACACCCAATTGTCTGGGTCTCCCAATTGGAGCTAGAAGAAAAGGAATTTACGGTAAGTAAACAAAATTCCCTTTTTTGTTTGCAGCAGGCTTACTTTAGTACGTTACAAGTTACAAGTCCTTTTCTACAAAAACGGTTTCCTTTTTCTCTACGGGCACTTTCCTTTGCCTGCAGGGGCCAATTGTTATCCCCCTAGCAGTAGTACTCCTATCCCGATTTTAGTCCAGCCCTTTCCCAGGGATTTGTATTGAACTAGGGGACGGCTCCAGTACTCACTACCGGCTCCGGATTAGCTCCAACTTCTCCGCTCCACTGCCACAGCACCCACTCCTGCACTCTGCCCCGGCACTTCTCCTCAGCTTACTCTCCCATGTTACATCTCACTGCACACTGCCCTGCATTCAGAGCCCAACCCCCTTCTCTTCCCTCCTAGGCTGCCCGGCCCCTTCCTTCCCTGTCACTGTTACCAGGGGAACCACTCACTACACTGGCACCTAGGGGGGGGGAAGAACCGTACATAACACATAACATGGTACAATGTGCCACCATACTACTGTGGCATCTTCAGGGGGGGGAAAACGTCTTCGCCACACTAGGGGTCCGTCCACCCCTTACAGTGGTACAGGAAAAACTATGCCTCTTTCAAGAAAACCATGACTTTATGCAGGCAAATGCTCAATCATGGCATCAAAGTCTCCACTGCTTGGCTTCCAGTAAAGGCTTTAAAGATTAAATATAAGGTCTCACGTTTTTTTTATTTTTATATTATAAGTAGTAATTATGAAATCAAGTATTTTTTAATACAAAATTAAATTCACTGTTTATTTAGTTTTTATTTAATTCTAGTTTTACTGACACACTGGCTACTGCCATCTTGGATTTGCTGTGTGTAACAAAAGTTACTCATCTCCTTTATGGCAGCGCCCAGGGCACTAACAAAGTAACATAGTTTGTAAGGCTGAAGGAAGACCTTAGGTCAGTCTAGTTCAGCCTATTTTTAGTGCCGCTGTTCTTGAGTGTTGAACCTATGGAAGGCAAAAACCCAAAGAGTAGAAGCCAATTTTCTTCATAGGGAAAAAAAAATCTTTCCCGAGTCCTAAGCTGGGTCAACTATCTACCTGTAAGATTATGCTATTTATAACCTTCTATACTGTTGCTATCAAGAAAAGCATCCATTCTTCTCTTAAATTCATTAAGGGAGTTGGCCATCACTACTTTCTCAGGAAGAGCGTTCCAGAGCCTCACTGCTCTTACCGTGAAGAACCCTCTTCTATGCTGGTGCAGAAATGTTCCTTTCTCCAAACGAAGAGAATGCCCCCTTGTTCTTGTCACAGTCCTTGGTACAAACAGATCATGGGAGAGATCTCTATATGGCCCTCTTATATACTTGTATGTTACGAGGGAGACCCGGGGAAGCGTGCCAAGATGGGGAATGGACAGCTTCCGCCGGTCAAGGTCCACTGTGCGGTGTAAGGGACCGCTGCTATGGTGGGTGAAGAGTGAGCGGGTTGCTGCTAGCGATCGTCTGGAATGTCACAGACGATCTATGTACACCGGTCTGCCCTAACCCGTGTGGGTTGTATGGCAGGGATCACACGGCTCGGTGTACCTGTTGCACGGGGAAGCACAGAGGTGCCCACGCACGTGTGCCAGTGGAAGTCACGAGAATATGGCACGAGGGTAGCACAGAGGTGCCCACGCACGTGTGCTTTCAATAACCAGGTGAGTCCGGTGGAGACTCGAGGAGCTCACCTGGGACAGGAACACGGCCTGTTGAAGGAGCTACTGCCGGAGCAGCAAGGCAGGGACACGGCCTGCAAACCAGGTGCTGCCTAAGCAGCAAGGGCCAAGCCCACAGAAGACGATAAAGTCTGAGCAGTGGCGTGGCAGCACGCTGCCAGACATCCAAACATAGAAGGACGGTCGCGCGCCGCCATGATGGCAGGAGGAGCTTTTAAGGAGGTGTAGCTCCAGCCAAGGGCGGGCGCGAGGCGGAGATGACGGACTTGACCCAATCAGGATCCACGACATCCCAGCCTGGCCAGTCAGGATTCACCACGTCACCAGCCTTGTCATCAAGCCGTGTGACGTCAGTGGGCGAATCAGGATCCACCAAGCATAGCACATGCTCACCCTCCTGCCTCTGGGAAATAGAGGCGGGATCCTCGGTCTCACAATGTGAAGAGATAACGGGAGTCTCACTGCTTCCCTGAGCAGCAAACCTCTGCACATTGCGCAACCTCACAGACCTTCGAGGCTGCTGAGCAGGAGGAGCTGCGGCAGGCAAGGAATGGGAGACCGCCTCATTTCTTGCAACAGGAGTACCACTAGGTGTCACCCTTGTGCTGCCTCTCTGAGGAGGTTTCTCCTGCACTCTGCGCAGTCTGGCAGACCTTCGGCGCTGCTGAGCAGGAGCGCTCGTGGCAGGCAAGGAGACTGTCTCATTCCTTGCCACAGGAGAGCCACGAGGTGTAACATTACCCCCCCGTCTAGGCCCCCCCCCCTGCCCGTGCTCGAAGGCCGCTATCAAACCCGGGGCGTGGATATGATCCTCCAATTCCCAGGATCTATGCTCCGGACCACGGCTGACCCACTCCACGAGGTAGTACCTCCTGCCCCGTATGACTTTTGTCTCCACAAGCTTCGCCACCTCAGAGTCGTCGGGCTGGGAGTCAGTTTGAGGCGTCAGGGACCCCGAGAACTTATTAAGTCGTACGGGTTTCAGGAGGGACACGTGAAAGGTGTTGGCTATAGCCCAGCGTGGAGGGAGCTGGAGTCGGTATGCCACCGGGTTCACCTGCTCTAGTACTTTAAACGGACCCAGGTACCTAGGGGCGAACTTGGCTGCCTGTACCCGTAGGTTAACATTCTTAGAGGACAGCCACACTAGGTCACCAGGGGCGAAGGATGGTGCAGGGCGGCGGCGCTCATCAGCCGTTGTCACCATCCGGTCTTTAGCCCTCTTAAGGGCCTCTTGGGTGTTATCCCAGATCTCCCGGGCCTCGGTCGCCCAATCCTCCACTCTAGGATCGGGTGACGTAATGGGCATCGGAACCGGGATTCTGGGATGTCCGTTATTGAGCAGGAACGGAGTCTGACCAGAGGATTCATGGACCGAATTATTAATGGCAAATTCGGCCCAAGGAAGGAGGTTAGCCCAGTTGTCGTGGTGCGCGGAGATAAAATGGCGGAGGTAAGTTACCAAGGTCTGATTGGTCCTCTCTACCAGTCCATTGGTTTCGGGATGGTATGCGGAGGAGATGTTCAGCTCTATCTGCAGGAGCTTACAGAGCTCTCTCCGTAAGCGAGACGCGAACTGGGGACCCCGGTCGCTCACCACCTTGTCAGGCATGCCATGCAGCCGAAATACATGCCTAATGAATAAGGTGGCGAGAGCACGTGACGTCGGGAGTTGTGGGAGAGGCACCAAGTGGACCATTTTAGAGAAGTGATCCGTGATGACCCATACGACCTTGTGACCTGCTGACTTGGGCAGATCTCCCAGGAAGTCCATTCCCACCACTTCCCAGGGACGATCCGGCACTGGCAGTGGGTGAAGAAGACCTGCTGGTCTCTGCCGGGACGGCTTATTCCGTGCACACGACATACAGGCTCCCACATACTCCTGTATGTCCTGGGGTAGTCTCGGCCACCAATAGTGCCTAGTCACAAGGTCTCTGGTCCTTTTGACCCCAAAGTGACCCCCAACCTTGGAGGCATGGGCCCACGATAGCACCTCATTCCGTAGTTCAGGGGGAACGAGGGTCTTGCCAGGTGGCACCTGGTCCAAAGAAGTGGGAGTGACCATCCTCAAGCTGTCCGGGGGTAGTATAAGACGAGGCTCCTCCTCGTCCTCCTCCAACACAACCATACAACGTGACAAGGCATCGGCCCGTACGTTCTTCTCACCGGCCAGGTGGCGGAAAATAAAGCGGAACCGGGAGAAGAACAAGGACCAACGGGCCTGCCTTGGGTTCAGGCGTTGTGCTGTCTGGAGGTATGTGAGATTTTTATGGTCGGAAAATACTTCAAATGGATGCTTCGCACCCTCCAGGAGATGCCGCCATTCCTGGAATGCTAGTTTCATCACCAGTAACTCCCTATCCCCTATGGAGTAGTTCCTCTCGGCCGGAGAAAAGGTTTTGGAGAAAAAGAAACATGGATGCTTCCTTCCTCGTTCGTCTTTCTGGTACAGGACTGCACCAGCACCGACCGAAGAGGTGTCTACCTCTAGTAGGAAGGGTTTGGAGATGTCTGGACGATGAAGGATGGGAGCTCTGGAGAAGTAAGTTTTGAGAGTGTGAAATGCCTCTACCGTTTCCCGTGTCCATGCTTTGGGATTAGCGCCCTTGTGGGTAAGGGCAATGATGGGTGCTGCCACCATCGAGAAGTTGGGAATGAACTGGCGATAATAATTGATAAACCCCAAGAATCGCTGAATCGCTTTCAGCGAGCGGGGTCAGGCCATTTCATCACTGTCTCCAACTTCCCCGGATCCATTGCTAACCCCTGACTGGATACGATATACCCCAGGAACGGCAAGGATTCACGTTCAAAAACGCACTTTTCTAGCTTAGCATATAACGAATGAGTGCGGAGCCTCTTAAGTACTCGGATGACATCCCTCCGATGGGTGGCAAGATCGGGGGAGAAGATAAGGATATCATCCAGGTATGCAACCACGGAAAGATACAAATCCCGGAAAACATCATTCACAAAGTCTTGAAATACGGCGGGGGCATTGCAGAGTCCGAAGGGCATTACGAGATACTCGTAGTGACCGTCCCTGGTGTTGAAGGCGGTCTTCCACTCATCGCCCTCTCGGACTCGCACTAGATTATACGCCCCACGTAGATCCAGCTTCGTGAAGATCTTTGCCCCGCGGAATCGATCAAATAACTCCGTAATGAGGGGCAAAGGGTATTTGTTTTTGATCGTGATTGCATTTAATCCCCTGTAATCGATACAGGGGCGTAGATCCCCTTCCTTCTTTTGCACGAAGAAGAACCCCGCACCGGCCGGTGAAATAGACTTGCGAATGAACCCTTTTGCCAGGCTGTCCTGAATATATTTGGACATAGCCTCCGTCTCTGGAGCAGAGAGGGGATACACTATGCCCCTAGGGGGCTCGGAGCCTGGCTTCAGGTCTATTCGGCAATCGTATGGCCGGTGGGGAGGAAGGGTATCTGCGGCCCTCTTGGAGAAGACGTCCCTGTAGGCCTCATAAGGTGTCGGTAAACCTGGCTCCCCTGTATTCCCTGAGGACCCAACCGACCTAATGGTAGCGGGTGGTTCGGTAGTCACGAGGTGCTCCCTACAGGATCCTGCCCATGAGGAGATCTCCCCTGTTGCCCAGTTGAGTATAGGAGCATGCTGTCTCAACCAGGGGAGGCCCAGTAGGATCTCATCCGTCCCCCCTGGAAGCACCAGGAAGGACACCTGCTCATGGTGTCCTGGTGGTACTTCCATCCTGAGAGGGATGGTGATCTGGGTGATGGGATCGACTAGTAGGGACCCGTTGACTACCCGAACCCTGAGTGGCTTGGGCAAGAGAACCAGGGGAACTGAGTATCGGGTTGCCAGGGAGGTCGAAATGAAATTGCCATCAGCGCCTGAGTCCAGGCAGGCCAGAGCAGAGAAGAGAGTAGTGCCAAACTGCAACTGGGCGCTGATAGTCAACCTAGAGGGAGAAGCAGCGTCTAGGAACCCCCCTCTGATGGAAACTAGACGCTGTCTTTTCCCGACGGTTTGGGACATCGGGTAGCTATGTGTCCCCTCTGCCCACAGGAAAAGCAGATGACACCAGACCGAGAACCTGGGGTAGAGGAGACCGCTTTGGACACCTCCATTGACTCCACGGAGTCGCCTACAGAGCTGGCTGGTAGACCTGTCTGGTGGAAGACGGGAGCCAGACGCTTTTTAGGCCATGAGGACATGGGTGCTGAAGAGACCTCGAGCCTCCGCTCCGCCTGGCGGATGTCTATGCGAGAGGCAACCGCAATCAAGGACTCTAAAGTAGCAGGCACCTCACACGTGGCCAGTGCGTCTTTGACGAACCCTGCCAGGCCCTCCCAGAACACAGGGACAAGGACCTTATCGGGCCAGTCCAGCTCTGCGGCAAGTGTCCTAAAGTGTACGGCAAAGTCCCCGACTGAAGCGGACCCTTGCCGAAGTCGTAGGAGGCGCAGCGCGGAGTCGTGGGTGACTTGAGGCCCGAGGAACACCATTCTCATGGCCCCAAGATAAGATGCTAAGTTATTCACCACCCGATCTCCGCGCTCCCACAATGGCGTGGACCACTTCAGCGCTCTCCCTGTGAGCAGGGACTGGACGAAGGCTACCTTCGCCTTCTCGGTAGCGTAAAGAGTCGCGGACAGCTCTAAGTAGGTGGTAACTTGGTTTATAAACCCACGGCACTCGGAGCTGTCCCCGCTAAAGCGCTCTGGAAGCGCAAGGCGAGGAGACCTTCCGCCCAATAGCACAGCCTGGGTAGCCGCCTGGGTGGCGACTGTCGTCAGAGCAGTCTTGTCGGAGGAAGACTGCTCCACTGCTGCCAAACGTGATTCCAACTGCTGCACATAACGCAGCAACTGCTGCTGCTCTTCAGCCATAGCCAAACCTTTGGCGCGACCGCAATGTTACGAGGGAGACCCGGGGAAGCGTGCCAAGATGGGGAATGGACAGCTTCCGCCGGTCAAGGTCCACTGTGCGGTGTAAGGGACCGCTGCTATGGTGGGTGAAGAGTGAGCGGGTTGCTGCTAGCGATCGTCTGGAATGTCACAGACGATCTATGTACACCGGTCTGCCCTAACCCGTGTGGGTTGTATGGCAGGGATCACACGGCTCGGTGTACCTGTTGCACGGGGAAGCACAGAGGTGCCCACGCCTGTGTGCCAGTGGAAGTCACGAGAATATGGCACGAGGGTAGCACAGAGGTGCCCACGCACGTGTGCTTTCAATAACCAGGTGAGTCCGGTGGAGACTCGAGGAGCTCACCTGGGACAGGAACACGGCCTGTTGAAGGAGCTACTGCCGGAGCAGCAAGGCAGGGACACGGCCTGCAAACCAGGTTCTGCCTAAGCAGCAAGGGCCAAGCCCACAGAAGACGATAAAGTCTGAGCAGTGGCGTGGCAGCACGCTGCCAGACATCCAAACATAGAAGGACGGTCGCGCGCCGCCATGATGGCAGGAGGAGCTTTTAAGGAGGTGTAGCTCCAGCCAAGGGCGGGCGCGAGGCGGAGATGACGGACTTGACCCAATCAGGATCCACGACATCCCAGCCTGGCCAGTCAGGATTCACCACGTCACCAGCCTTGTCATCAAGCCGTGTGACGTCAGTGGGCGAATCAGGATCCACCAAGCATAGCACATGCTCACCCTCCTGCCTCTGGGAAATAGAGGCGGGATCCTCGGTCTCACAATGTGTAGAGATAACGGGAGTCTCACTGCTTCCCTGAGCAGCAAACCTCTGCACATTGCGCAACCTCACAGACCTTCGAGGCTGCTGAGCAGGAGGAGCTGCGGCAGGCAAGGAATGGGAGACCGCCTCATTTCTTGCAACAGGAGTACCACTAGGTGTCACCCTTGTGCTGCCTCTCTGAGGAGGTTTCTCCTGCACTCTGCGCAGTCTGGCAGACCTTCGGCGCTGCTGAGCAGGAGCGCTCGTGGCAGGCAAGGAGACTGTCTCATTCCTTGCCACAGGAGAGCCACGAGGTGTAACACTTGTACATATTTATTAGATCTTCCCTAAGTCTTCTCTTTTCTAGAGTAAATAGACCTAATTTTGATAATCTTTTTGGGTATTGTAATGCACCCACTCCATTTATTATTTTAGTTGCCATTGGGTCTGATAGACGGACTCCGACCCTATACTTAATATAGAGACAGCGTCTGCTGTAAAATGGACGCGTCCACTGGGCTGTGGGCTGTCCAGATCACAGCAGAGGGAGGAGATCACCGCCATCTTTGTGGAGCACAAAGCGTATGCTGTGTGCTCCACTTTCCCCCAGTCACTCGCCGGGATGGATAGGATGAATACCGGCACCGGGCAACGATGATTGCACTGTAACTGATCCTGCCGCCCCCCCCCACACTCTGCCACGCCCCCCTTGAACTTTGCCACGCACCCCCTCACCCACTCAGCTCACCCCCCCTCATCTCGGGGCTCCGCTGCTCGTATTGTGATCGCTGACAGGCTGCCGGGGGCGCATGTCTGAGGTGAGTGCATGCGGCTGGGAGCGGTAAATGCGGCATGACGTCTGTAGTCCAGTTTCGCTCAGACTGCAGATCACCCCTCCTCGCCGCATGTCATATCGGACCTCCGATCCGGCTGGCAGCACAGTATATGGGGGCACGGGAAACAGTCAGCGGGGCATAGGGAAACAGCCAGCGGGGCATAGGGAAACAGCCAGCGGGGCATAGGGAAACAGCCGGCGGGGCATAGGGAAACAGCAAGGCATAGGGAAACAGTCAGCAAGGCTTAGGGAAACAGCCAGCAGGGCACAGGGAAACAGCCAGCAAGGCATAGGGAAACAGCCAGCAAGGCATAGAGAAGCAGCCAGAAAGGCATAGGGAAACAGTCATCAAGGCATAGGGAAACAGCCAGCGGGGCTTAGGTAAATGGTCAGCAAAGCATTGGGATACAGCCAGCGGGGTATAGGGAAACAGCAAGGCATTCGGATACAGCCAGCAGGGCATAGGGAAACAGTCAGCAAGGCATTAGGATACAGCCAGCGGGGCATTGGGATACAGTGCAGCACGGGATACAGTGGAGCACTATGCAGCTGGCCTTAGTGACACTTTAGACATATTAGGATCACTCTGTGGCCACCAACAAAATGGCTCCGCACTGTGATCCTAAACTTTATCTTCCCTTATCCTTATGGAAACAGAATTGGGAGGGGGAGCTGTGACATCACACACAGGAGAGCACATTCTGCCCACTTTTACTGCTGTAATGTGAGCTAGTTCTATAGTAAGATTTTTGTAGGATTTCAGCAGCTGCTCCTCCTAGTGTTTAAAGGGAAGGTGTCGTAAAAAAAAAAAAATTCAATAACTGAAAAAATATAAAGTATTAATATTTTAATGTTATGTTTAAATAAAATTGTTTTTAATTGTGAAAAATATAAAAAAAAAAAGTTTGATATTTTCCACTCTTAAAGAATAATGTAATGGTCCCCTTCCTAACCTGACCTAAACCCTATTGAGAACTTGTGGGGCCTTCTGAAACAGAAGCTTTACAATGAAGGAAAACAGTCACCTCTCTCAACAGTATCTCGGAGGCTGTGGTTAGTGCTGCCCAAAAAGTTGATCATTAACAGAATAAGAAACTGACAGATTCCATGGATGGAAAGCTGATCACTGTTATTGAAAAGAATGGGGGCTATATTGGTCACTGATATATATATATTTTTTAAATAGAAATTCATTTTTGGACATTTCTGGTTGTTTGGTTATTATTCTCACTATAATAGATGAAAATAAACTATAGAGATGGGAAAGTTAACGTTTTTTAATAAGTCACATGATAATTCTACACACTAAAATAATTCTGCACACATACAGGTGCATCTCACTAAATTAGCATATCCTCAAATAATTTACTTCAGTAATTCAATGCAAAAAGGGAAATACATATATTATATAGTCATTACACACAGAGGGATCTATTTCTATCTATTATATAGAGTCATTACACACAGAGGGATCTATTTCTATATATTATATAGAGTCATTACACACAGAGGGATCTATTTCAAGTGTTTATTTCTCTTAATGTTGATGATTATGGCTTACAGCCAATGATAACCCAGACGTCATTATCTCACAAAATTATAATATTATATAAGTGTAGCGCCCAGGGATATGGGGTACTCGGTTCCGGGCAGTAACATATGGGAATGTCTGGTGCCCGTTGCCCGGTTCCGTGCCCTGGGCCCCTTTTGTAAATGGGGGGTATTTACAAGGGAGATAAGAGTTTTTGTTATGTGACGTCACCTGCGGGTTGCGGTTAAGGATGGAGAACCGCCACTGCTGAATGTGGGTACTCCCAGGGCTGGTGGTAGTGGCAGCTGTGATGGTAGGCCCTCCGCAGGTAGGGCTGTGCCTGGGAGATGTAACGGGGGAAATAACGGAGACTACACCAGGTTGTCTTTAACAGTTTCTTCTCACTGTGGACCCAGGGGTTGCTGGTTCAGGTCCCTTGGGGGACCAGTGCCAATGTAGTGACCCAGGGTGCTCTGTCCCCGGCACTCTCAGTTGATTGGGTCCCCATAGCGTGGATCATTTGGGGGCCCCGACTGTCCCTTTTGGGTACAGTTTCCTTCTCCGTACGGCGAGCAGTGCAGACCCTATGGGGAGGTAAGTGCCCGAACCCCAGTCCTAGTTTACTGCTGATGCCCCCGGATTATTTGGTTTGGTGGAGTCCGTGAAGATGTCCTCACCAGGCAGGTATTTGCCAAACAGTGTAAAACTTGCGCTTGACCTAGGGCCCTGTGCCCCGTGCGTGTTCCGGTCCCAGCGGTATCTCCGGTACCCGTCCTGGTGACCTCTCTCCTGTGCCCCCGGGTTCACCGTTACACGGACCCAGCTCAGGCACGTCCGCACACGTCTCCTGTGTGCTACTCGACTCTCTCCTCACTACTGACTGACTGATCCTTTCCACCAGGCTGGCTATACCCAGGGATTCGTTCCCATGACGACCATCCCCTTGCATGGTTAACCCTCTATGCCCAGTGTGGAGGGGAGAATTAGGATTTTGGTCATGTTTTGATGGAATCGGCACAGGTAGTCCAGGTCCCAGGGGGGGGTAGGAACTGCATCCCCAAGAGGATGCAGTTCCCTGTAGTGCCCTGAGGGTTTCAGGGGCGCTGCATAAGACCAACTGAAAAAAATATTTTAAACTCAGAAATGTTGGCCTACTAAAAAGTATGTACAGTAAATGCACTCAGTACTTGGTAGGAGCTCCTTTTGCATTAATTACTGCATCAATGCGGTGTGGCATGGAGGCGATCAGCCTATGGCACTGCTGAAGTGATATGGAATTCAAGTTGCTTTGATTGCAACATTCAGCTTGTCTGTATTGTTGGGTCTGGTGTCTCTCATCTTCCTCTTGACCACACCCAATAGATTCTCTATGGGATTTAGGCGGGTGAGTTTGCTGGCCAATCAAGCACAGTGATACTGTGATTATTAAACCATGTATTGGTACTTTTGGCAGTGTGCACAGGTGCCAGGTACCGCTGGAAAATGAAGTTTCCATCTCCAAAAAACTTGTTGGCAGAGGAAAGCACGAAGTGCTCTAAATTTTCCTGCGCTGACTTTTGTCTTGATAAAACACAGTGGACCTGCACCAGCAGATGAAATGGCTCCCCAAATCATCACTGATTGTGGAAACGTCACACTAGATCTCAAGCAGCTTGGATTGTGGCCTCCACTCTTCCTCCAGACTCAAGGATCTTGATTTCCAAATGAAATGCAAAATTTACTTTCATCTGAAAACAACACCTTGGATGACTGAGCAACAATCCAGTTCTTTTTCTCCTTGGCCCAGGTAAGACGCTTCTGGCGTTGTCTATTGGTCATGAGTGGCTTAACACAAGGAATGCAACAGTTGTAGCCCATGTCCCGGATATTTCTGTTTGTGGTGTCTCTTGAAGCACTGACCCCAGCAGCGTCCACTCCTTGTGAATCTCCACCAAATTTTTGAAAGGTCTTTTCTTAACAATTCTATCAAGGCTGTGGTTATCCCGGTTGCTTTTGCACCTTTTTCTACCAACTTTCCATTAATATGTTTAGATAAAGCACTCTGTGAACAGCCAACTTCTTTAGTAATGACCTTTTGTGGCTTACCCTCCTTGTGGAGTGACATCTGTCAAGTTAGCAGTCTTCCCTATGATTGGTTAGCCTACTTAACCAGACTAAGGGACCATTTTAGATGCTTAGGAAGCCGTTGCAGATGTTTTTTGGTAATTATTCTAATTTTCTGAGATAATGACTTTGGGTTTTCATAAACCAAAATCATCAATATTAACAGAAATAAACAATTGAGATCACTCTGTTTGTCATGACTCTATTATATAATATATATGTTTTTCTTTTTGTATTAAATTTCTAAAATAAATTAACTTTTTGATGATATTCTAATTTATTGAGATGCACCTGTAGATATTCTGGTAAAAATAAAATAAACCCAATACCTTACTTTTCCTATCTTAAAGGGGGTTTCCCATGAACAAAGTTCATTTTAATCAAAACATCTTGGAATAATAATTTTCACACTTGATTATGATTATAAAAAATATTCCTGTGCTGAGATAATCTTATATCTTTGCCTTTGCTATGTACTGTGTGTAATGCTGTTTTGGCTACAGGTAGAAACCAGATGCAACTCAGGGAGATATTGTGGTGCGACAGCTAACCCCAGGGGTATAGACATTGACAGTCTCTGGTGAGGCAGGTGCAGCCGGGACAGCTGATGCAGCAGGCTCGGCCAGTATGGAATGATGAAACAGGAGTGGCTGATATAGCAGGGTTGGCCAATATGATACAATAAAGCAGCAGCGGCCAGTTCAGCAGGTTAGACCGATATTGTATGATGCAGCAACCGCCAGGGCTACAAAACAGACAGGTGTAAGTAACACAGCAAAAGAGCATAGGAAAGGGACTTGCTCAACTATTAATTAATGCGATTCTAAGATTAGATGACGTTTGTGGGCACCTACCATAAGAGAGGGTGCCTTAAATACCTGGTACTTCCTGGTTATGACAAACTGGCCCTTTAAGAAAAGGTTCCTGTACTCATCTTAAGAATGCTTCCAGGAGACCTGTGCGGCGTACACAGGATTGGAAGTTGGCGGCAGGTACCGGGGATGGGTCAGCCGCTGCTGAGCGGCCAGGATGGTGAGTGTGCCACCGACCCTGCTGTTAAGGGCTTTACAGTACCCCCTTATACCCTCCTTTTCTAGGAATCTCTTAAGGAGAAGAGGGGCATTAATATTCCCTTTGTGGTCCCATGACCTATCCTCAGGACCAAAATCCTTTCAGTCCACTAAGAAGAGGGTTTTACCTTGAATTTTTTTTGTGGCAAGGATGGAATTAACCTCAAAAAGGTCTTCTTCACTGACTCTCTAGTGACTGCTCCAGGACTTGGTCTCTGCTCAGATTTCGGAGATACTTTTGACGAGAGCAATGGCCCCTGGGTTGTTGGAGGTGATTGACTCAGGGAATGGGATTTTGGGCTGCTGTCCATATACTATGTGAAATGGAAAGTTAGTGGAGGACTCGCAATTATTTTAAAAGAACTCTGTCCATGGAAAAAGCTTGACCCAATGTCTGTGGTGCTCATTAAGGATTTGAAGCAAGAAACTCGACAGTATCTGGATGACCTGCTCCACTTGGCCATTGGACTGCAGATGGTAGTTTGACAATAAGAACAAAGTGACTTTGAGCAGCTTCGAGGTAACCCTCAAGAACCGAGATGTGAATTGGACGCCTCTTTTTAACACAATGTGGAGAGGTAGGCAGTGCAGGCAGAAGATGGGCCGGATGAAGTGCTCAGTGAGCACTGGCGCAGAAGGCAAACCGGACAGCGGAGTGAAATGGACCATCTTGTAATACGTGTCCACTACTACCCAGATGATGGTACAACCAAAGGACCTCAACAGGTTGGTGATGAAGTCGATCAATATGTGCTGCCAAGGAGTGAACCGCACCAGTGATGGGAGTAGTCAGCCTGTGGGAAGCTTCTTTGGGGTTTTGTTACGAGCACACAAGGGACAGACCAAGACAAATTCCACAACGTCTTTGCGCAGCGTTGGCCACCAGTAATGCCGTGACATCAGCAGTTGTCTTGTCCTGCGTGTCTGGCCAGCTTAGAGGAGTGACACCATTGCAACACACGCTTCCTATCCATCTCAGCAACGAATGTCTTTCTAGGTGATCTCCAGTCAATGCAGCGCTGGAGCCAAGGAGAAGGCCTGCTTGAGTGCAATAAATGCACTCTCCACTTCTGGAGTCCATATCTTAGGATTCGCCCCTTTGTGGCTCAGAACCGAGATGGGAAAAATCCGGGACAAAAGTTACAGGATGAACTGACGGTGAATGGCAAAATTGTTGAACCACTGGATTGCCTTTACTCCGTTGGGATGGGGCCACTTCAGACCACCGACACCTTAACTGGATCTATCTTCAAGCCGGTGTCAAAGATTATGTAACCCAGGAAAGGCAGGGAAGACCATTGAAAGAGTAACTTCTCAAATTTGGCCTTTAAATCATTCCCCCTTAGCCTTTGTAGTACCTGGAAAACATTTCTCCTATGTGTAGGCAGATCAGGAAAACACAGAAGAATGTTGTCCTGGTACACCACCACGCATAAGCAGAGCAGATCTCGGAAGATACAGTCAGGGCCAGAAATATTTGGACAGTGACACAAGTTTTGTTATTTTAGCTGTTTACAAAAACATGTTCAGAAATACAATTATATATATAATATGGGCTGAAAGTGCACACTCCCAGCTGCAATATGAGAGTTTTCACATCAGAATCGGAGAAAGGGTTTAGGAATCATAGCTCTGTAATGCATAGCCTCCTCTTTTTCAAGGGACCAAAAGTAATTGTACAAGGGACTCTAAGGGCTGCAATTAACTCTGAAGGCATCTCCCTCGTTAACCTGTAATCAATGAAGTAGTTAAAAGGTCTGGGGTTGATTACAGGTGTGTGGTTTTGCATTTGGAAGCTGTTGCTGTGACCAGACAACATGCGGTCTAAGGAACTCTCAATTGAGGTGAAGCAGAACATCCTGAGGCTGAAAAAAAAGAAAAAATCCATCAGAGAGATAGCAGACATGCTTGGAGTAGCAAAATCAACAGTCGGGTACATTCTGAGAAAAAAGGAATTGACTGGTGAGCTTGGGAACTCAAAAAGGCCTGGGCGTCCACAGATGACAACAGTGGTGGATGATCGCCGCATACTTTCTTTGGTGAAGAAGAACCCGTTCATAACATCAACTGAAGTTCAGAACACTCTCAGTGAAGTAGGTGTATCTGTCTCTAAGTCAACAGTAAAGAGAGGACTCCATGAAAGTAAATACAAAGGGTTCACATCTAGATGCAAACCATTCATCAATTCCAAAAATAGACAGGCCAGAGTTAAATTTGCTGAAAAACACCTCATGAAGCCAGCTCAGTTCTGGAAAAGTATTCTATGGACAGATGAGACAAAGATCAACCTGTACCAGAATGATGGGAAGAAAAAAGTTTGGAGAAGAAAGGGAACGGCACATAATCCAAGGCACACCACATCCTCTGTAAAACATGGTGGAGGCAACGTGATGGCATGGGCATGCATGGCTTTCAATGGCACTGGGTCACTTGTGTTTATTGATGACATAACAGCAGACAAGAGTAGCCGGATGAATTCTGAAGTGTACCGGGATATACTTTCAGCCCAGATTCATCCAAATGCCGCAAAGTTGATCGGACGGCGCTTCATAGTACAGATGGACAATGACCCCAAGCATACAGCCAAAGCTACCCAGGAGTTCATGAGTGCAAAAAAGTGGAACATTCTCCAATGGCCAAGTCAATCACCAGATCTTAACCCAATTGAGCATGCATTTCACTTGCTCAAATCCAGACTTAAGACGGAAAGACCCACAAACAAGCAAGACCTGAAGGCTGCGGCTGTAAAGGCCTGGAAAAGCATTAAGAAGGAGGAAACCCAGCGTTTGGTGATGTCCATGGGTTCCAGACTTAAGGCAGTGATTGCCTCCAAAGGATTCGCAACAAAATATTGAAAATAAAAATATTTTGTTTGGGTTTGGTTTTTTTGTCCAATTACTTTTGACCTCCTAAAATGTGGAGTGTTTGTAAAGAAATGTGTACAATTCCTACAATTTCTATCAGATATTTTTGTTCAAACCTTCAAATTAAACGTTACAATCTGCACTTGAATTCTGTTGTAGAGGTTTCATTTCAAATCCAATGTGGTGGCATGCAGAGCCCAACTCGCGAAAATTGTGTCACTGTCCAAATATTTCTGGACCTAACTGTATCATTGACAAATTCCTGGAAGTCCACCAGAGCATTGCTGAGCCCGAATGGCATTGCCCAATACTCATAGCGGTTGTCATGGGTATTAAAGACTGTCTTCCATTTATCACCCCGCCGTATCCAGACAAGGTTATATTCACCAGAGAGGTCGAGCTTGGAGAAAATTCTGGAACCTTGGAGACGGTTGGACAATTCAGGTATAAGTAACAGTGGATATTTATTCTTGACCGTGATTTAATTAAGACTTATAATCAATACATGGCCAAAGGGAACCATCTTTTTTTATTTACAAAGAAGAATCTGGCTCTGGCCAGTGAGGAGAACTTCTTGATAAATCCTCTTGCCTGATTCTCTTTGATGTACTCAGTGGCTTGGGTCTCCACCTGCGACAGAAGATAGATATAGCAGCGGGAAGAGATGGAACTAGGAAGAAGGTTGATAGGGCAATAATATGACCTATGAGTCTCAGCCTCCTTCTTGTCGAAGACATCTGCAAAGGCCCAGTGGGCAGACGGCAGACACGGAAGATTTGAGAGCATAACACGCGGCCAAGCTGCTTGAACTGAGATGAGACATCTTTCATGACAGGAGTGAACTCATATGAGTACATCTCTGGATCTCTAGTCAAAAACAGGTTCATGCCTCTGAAGTCACGGTAGGCCAATATGAGTGTATGCGACATTCCTGGTAACATGTAGGAAAGCAATTCTCTCTGTGTGCAGCTTTTGCACCCATACTGCAATGGGAGCTTGAAGCTGATGTATGGGAATCTGATACCAATAAACAATGACCTGCTGTATGACGTTTCTGGCGGTATCAGAGTCCAGAATGACTGACTTGATGAATCGGGTGTTTCCATTAGTGACGACATGGATATATAGAGATTGAGTGGACTTGCTCTCACATAGAGTAGCCTCTCCTACAAGCCCTAGGCTTAGACGTTGTCCTGCTTTTAAAGGCAAAAGGGGATCAGGTGAGTAGGGCCTCCACAAAAGAAACACCCACCTTCGGTGCAATGGACCTCTTGGTGGTGCTTTGCCGGATGCACTTGATCTATCAACCTCCATGGGCTCAGGAGGAGTCACAAAGACTGCGGGTTATGGCATGATTGGTCTCTGGAAGATCATTCTTGAAACCTGATGTTGATGTTGATGCGAATAAACAGCGATTTCAGGTCGTTCAGAGAAGAAGGTATAGCCAGCTTGTCCTTGATCCTTCCCGGATAATTCTTCCTAAAATACAATGACCAATGCTTCATTATTCCAACCCAGGTCAGAAGACAGGGTGCGGAAATGGATGACATACTGATCTATGGTGAGAATCCTCTGGCGGAGTCTACGGAGCGAGGATGCTTCTTAGGAAACTTGACCTGGCTTTTCGAATACCTCGCAGAACACCTCTAGAAAAGACTGCAGGTTCAGGACGATAGGATCACTCCTCTCCCATAATGAATTGATCAGGTGCGACATCATAAAGGCCAATTTAGCCTGGTCAGAGTTGAACTGATGTGACAAAAGTTCAAAGTGTAAAGAGCACTGGTTTCTGAATCCCCTGAATAGTTTTAAATCACCATCAAACCACAGAGGAGTAGACAAACAATGGTCGGAGCTTAGAGCCGGAATTGCAGTTGGAGTAAGGACTCAGCCAATACCGAGACCGACATAGACCCTTGAGTCAAGGCGTGCAAATGGGTCAGAAACCTTCCTGTTGTTCTCGATGCTGAACCACCTCTTGCTGGAGGCCGGTAAGCAGGACAGCATTGGAACCGGCGGGATCCATGGCCTGGGCAAATTGTAATGCTCATGGGTGTGAGCAGGGAGTGGACCCACTGGGCCATAGCACACAGAATACCTGAGGGGCGTGACTCTGACTTAAATCAGATTTTCACCAAAGCCTCTGATGGTGAGGGTTGAGTTGGCTGCAGGTAGAAACTAGGTGCCACTCAGGGAGACATGTTGTTGCGACAGCTGACCCCAGGGGTATGGACTCTGACAGTCTCTTATGAGGCAGGAGCAGCCGGGACAGCTGATGTAGCACACTCAACCGGTATAAAATGATGCAGCAGGAGAGGCTGGTACAGCAGATTTGGCCGATATGGTACGATGCAGCTGCCGCTTCAGCAGGTTTAGCTGATATAGTGCGATGCAGCAGCCGCCGGGACTATGAAACGGACAGGTGTCAGTGACAGCAAAAGTGCATAGGTAAGGCACTCTAAGGCGGGCTTTGCACACTACGACATCGCAGGTGCGATAACTGTGGGGTCAAATCGAAAGTGACGCACATCCGGCGTCACAATCGATATCGTAGTGTGTAAATCCTTTTTGATGCGATTAACGAGTGCAAAAGCGTCGTTATGGTATCATCGGTGTAGGGTCCGACATTTACATAATTTGGCAGCAGTGACAGGTACAATATTGTTCCTTGTTCCTGTGGCAGCACACAGCGCTGTGTGTGAAGCCGCAGGAGCGAGGAACATCTCTTACCTGCGTCACTGCGTCTAACGCTGGCTCTGCGGAAGGAAGGAGGGGGGCGGGATGTTTATGTCCCGCTCATCTCCGCCCCTCCGCTTCTATTGACCGCCTGCCATGTGCCGTCGCTATGACGCTGCACGACCCGCCCCCTTAATAAGGAGGCATGTCGCCGGCCAGAGCGACGTCGCAGGGTAGGTAAGTGCGTGTGAAGCTGCCGTAGAGATAATGTTCGCTATGGCAGCAATCACAAGATATCGCTGCTGCGACGGGGCGGGGACTATCGCGCTCGACATCGCAGTATCGGCTTGCGATGTCGCAGTGTGCAAAGTACCCCTTAGAGTAAACCGTTGCTCGGGGACCTCCCAATAAGGGGAGGGTGCCTTAAATATCTGGTACCACTCAAACCTGGTATCACTGTAATTGTACTGACCTGAGGAAAAAATCCGCCTAATCACTTATGCTGCAAGGTGAATGGCGTAAAAAATCATAATAAAACCAATCCTTCAACTGGTGTGATTTATTTATTATGCCTCCCAAAGACTGAAGGATCATTTATCCTGTGCTATACCCTCAGCACTTATATCGGAGTTTATGTGTAAATTGCTAAAAAAAAAAAAGGGATTCAAACAAAATTCCTAATGGAAATTTCACTGCAATGAGGCAGAAGGAGTCACTTGAACTCTCGCTTGGCCTGTGGTCCAGCAGTGAACATTTTTTTTAAGCACTTTTTTAGATATCCACAAAAGTTCGGTCAGCAACAGTTTTGTTCACCTTTGAAAAGGACACTGATGTGCAGAGTCCAAATAGAGGCATTACAGAGTCCGGAGTAATTTTGTTCTGTCATTAGTGATTGCATCCGTCGGGCTATTCACCTGAATCACGTAGTTTGGAGATTTAGATGGAAACCCTCATGTAAGTGCTCAGCATAGAGCTCGGGATAAATGTGAACTGAACTAAGATATTCTGTACACCAAATTTTCACCAAATTGGATTCAACTCAACCCACACAAACACCAAGTCCCCATTCAGGTCCATCATCTGTTAACAGAAATGTAGGGGGCTTCCACATTATTGGTATCACTAAGGCTGTGGAAAAGCGGCATGGCTCCTCCAAAAAGAAAACCAGCAAAATCTGCGCTTCCAAATGCGCCCCTCCCTTCTGAGCCTCACAATGTCCCTAAACCACAGTTAACATCCCCATGTTTGGCATCATTGTAATGAAGAAGCCTTCTAAATTTATGGGGAGTGTGTCTTCAGAAGCACCAGCCCAGCTCAATGTATGGGAACTAAAATGAACTAGATACAACAATGTCTTATATGCAATTTATATTTCTACAACATTCACTGTGTTTGACAACATGGATGTTTTCCAGAGATAAAATCATTACTACACACACCTGTGGTGTCAATATGCTCAGTGCACCTCTAGATTAATTCATTTAGGGGAGCAATTTGTAAAATTAGGTCACTTGTGTGGGATTTTTGCTGTTGTGGCACCTCAGGTGCTCTGGCAATGTGACATGGCACCCGCAAATCATTCCAGCAAAATCTGGTCCAATTTGGCGCTTCTTCCCTTCTTAGTTTTGCACCTTACCTCAAAAATTGCTCCTGATTACATGAAGCGTACTGGCGCACTCAGGAAAAATGACACAATAAACTGTATGGTCCATTTTTTTATTAGCCCTTATAAAAATTAAAAACTTGGGGCTAAAACAACATTTTAGTGAAGAAATTGTAATTATTTGTTCTTTACCGTGCAATGGTATAAAATTCAGTGATACACCTGGGATGTCAATATGCTCATTACACCTATAGATGAGTTTATTGAGGGGTGTTGTTTGTAAAACAGGGTCACTTGTGAAGGGTCTGATTTTCTGGCATTGCAGGTGCTCTGCCAATGTGACATGGGGTCCACGAACCCTTCCAACTAAATCTTCACTCCAGTATGTCCTCCTTGCCTTCCATGCCACGCTGCGTGCCTAAACAGTGGTTTTCCAACTCATACAAGATATCAGCATATTCAGGAGAAATTGCACGTCAAATTGTACAATACAATTTCTTCTGTTACCCTAGTAAAAATAAAAAAAATTTGGGACAAAAGCAAATGTTTGTGGTAAAATTTATTTTTTCATTTTTACGGCCCAACGTTATAAAATTCTGTGAAGCACCTGGGAATTCAATGTGCTCACCACACATCTACATAAATTTTCTGAGGGATCTAGTTTACAAAATGGGGTCACAAGTCGGTGGTTTTGTCACAATAGGATCTCCAAGAAATATAGGATCAGCAGGTTACAGTGTATTGTTGATCCCAGATCCGTTTTAGTGCATGCTCGTCGTTTACCCTGAGTTAGAGCGTATTTAATTCCATCCGGTACTGAAACAGTTAAGGTTCATTTCTATCCTGCAGTGATCTAACAGGTAGTTGTTAACCTGAGCTGCAGCCACTCCCTTCTGCTATAAACATCCGTTCCTCACTTCTCCCTGTGCCATCTATAGCTCATACCTATGCTGTCCACTTTGAAGGAGCAAGTCTCTGGAGAAGCTGAGGTGTAGCTTCTTTTGCAAATGAGAAGTTTCTGCTGGAGAAGCTGTTGAGTGTTATTTTTGGGTCTTTTCTAATTTGTTTATCTTTACCTTCCTCGTGTTGTCTTATTGCAGTGGCGAGAGTAGCGTCTCGCTGACCTTCACTAGTCAGGGTGAGTTCGAGGCCTAGCCATGTGACGGCATACAGGGGGGAAAGACTTGTCTAGAGACATTAAGGAATGCAGGGATCAGCCCTAGGTGTTATTCAGTGACCCTGTGCCCCTCTCCCTAGCGCCAGGGCCTGCCATTGTATTGTTACCCTCGTGTTCCCTTTGTGTTGCGTCAGTCACAGGGAGTCCTGTTGTACGTGGCATGACACCTGCAGTCACATTGAGACAGTCAAATGGTTCTCATTCCCTTCCGAGCCCTGCCGTGCCCCAAAATAGTGATTTTCCCACTACATATGAGGTATCGGCATACTCAGGATAAATTGCACATCAAATTCTATGGTGCTTTTTTTTTCCTGTTACCCTTGTGAAAATGTAAAAGTTTGGGCAAAAGGAACATGTTTGAGTGAAATATTTTTTTTTTTTCATTTCAGGGCTCAATGATATAAAATTCTGTGAAGTACCTTGGGATTCAAGGTGCTCACCACATATCTAGATAAATTCTTTAAGGGATCTAGTTTACAAACATGGGGTCGCATGTGGGGGGTTTAGACACATGAGGGGCTCTCCAAATACAACATATTATCCGTTATTTATTCCAGCCAATTTTGAGTTGAAAAAGTCGCATGGAGCTACTTTTTCCGAGCCCTGCTGTGCACCTAAACAGTAGTTTTCTACCACATATGGGGCATAAGTGTACTCTAGAGAAATCACACAGCAAACTTTATAATGCATTTTCTCCTTTTACATTTGAAAATGTAAAATTTGGGGCTAAAGTAACATTTTTGTTGGAAAATGTAATATTTTGATTTTTTACTTCCACATTTAGTTCCTGTGAAGCACCTAACGGGTTAATAAACATCTTGAATGTGATTTTGAGAACTTTGAGGGGTACAGTTTTTAACATAGCGTCACTTTTAGGTATTTCCTGTCAGAAAGGCCACTCAAAGTCACTTCAAATGTAATGTGGTCCATAAAAAAATGGTTTTGTAAATTTTGTTGAGAAATTGCTGATAATCTTTTAACACTTCTAACTAGCAATATGTGGTAAATGTTCTTTATTAACTATTTTCTTTGACATAACTCTAGTTTAAGGCTATAAAAATTCAGTTTGAAAGTTGTGACATTTTCTAAATTTTCACTATATTTACGATATTTTCACAGATAAATGAAAAGAATATCGTCCTAAATTTAACACCATCATGAAGTACAATATGTCACAGAAAACAGTCTCAGTTATAATGTCATAAATTGACACTCATGAGAATTGAAAAAATATGGCCTGGTCATGAAGGTGAAAACAGGCTTTCGGGAGTAGAGGTTAAATTAACCTTTTGGATTGGCCAATAGCTCTGTAAGGCCATGTGCGCACGTTGCATTTTTTTTTGCGTTTTGGTTGCATTTTAAACTGCACTGTGTCATTGACAAAATGCATACTTTTTGCTTCCTCAGCAAAGTATTTGATAAATCAGAAATTCCATGTACACATTGCTTTTTTTTCGGCAGCATTTTGTTTGTTTTCTCTTCGTTCCACTATGTCTCTGTCTGCTGTCAGCAGGTAGTCATGCTGTATGGTGCTCACTGTGACAGGACAGGGATGTAGCAGTGCTGAATCGCCGTGGGACCTCGTGTGGATTACTTCGGACCTGCAGCAGTGTTTAGGGGTTAATAAAGTGGTGAAAGAGGGTGTTTTTGTATCTTATTCCAAATAAAGGATTTTTGGGGTGTATGTGTTTATTTACTTTTACTTACAAATTAGTGATGAGTGCAGGGTCTATAGATGACTGCCATCACTAATCTAGGACTTAGTGGCTGCTGTGGGCTGCCATTAACTCCTTATTACCTCGATTGCCACCGCACCAGGGCAAAAGGAAGAGCTGGTCCAGTGCCAAAATTGGCACATCTTATGGATGTGCCACTTCCGAGGCGGCTGTGGGCTACTATTGTTAGGCTGGAAAGAGCCAAATAACGATGGGCCTTCTCACCCTGATACTATTAGCCTCCAGTTGTCTGAGGCACCTTGGCTGGCTTTAGAAAAATGGGCGGACCCCACATCATATATTTTTTTTTAAATAAATCAAATAATTTAAAAAAAAAAAGTGTGGGATCCCCTCTATGTTTCATAACCAGCCACGGTCCAGCAGAAAACTGAGGTTTACTGCCTGCAGCTGCTGCTGTTCCTGTGCTTGATATGGGGGGGAAACCATGTCATTTTTTTTTATCCAAAAAAAAAAAATGCTGCCAAGCTCTATCAAGCTTTTCTGTTATTTATTTCTATCTGTTCTATATTTTCTTTCTATGTATTCTATATGTTCTTTCTATCTATTCTTTCTATTTATTTTTTCTATCTATCTATTCTAGCTATCTATCAACTATCTTATCATATTTTATTTCTCCTTTAAAAAACGCACTGACAAAAACGCATTGAAAACGCATGCGTTTTTACCATGGTTTTTTTTGTCAAAAGCAGTGTTTAGAGTTGTCAAGTCTGCCAGAAAGTGCATTTTTTTTGTCAAGTCAAGAACGCAGCGTGCGGATATACCCTAAGGCTATGTGCCTACAGGACTCTGTATCTGCGGATTTTTCTGCATCAAAATCCGCAGCTTTCCCCCGGAATCCGCACCTTTTCATAGGTGCGGATTTTGTGCGCATTTGACGCGGATTTGATGTGGATTTGACGCGGATTTTGTTGCGGATTTTGCGATTTTTTTTAATTCAATTGAATAGGCAAAATCCGCACGAAAATCCGCAACAATAATTGACATGCTGCAGATTTTTCCGCACGAAAATCCGCACGATTTCCGCTGCGGAAAAATCCGCAGCGTGGGCACAGCATTTCACAAATGCCATAGAAATGGCTGGGGAGTAGCTGTGCTGCAGATTTCTGGAAAATCTGCGGCTTTTCCGTGAGAAATCCGCGGCAAAATCCGCGCATTTTCCGCAGCGTGGGCACATAGCCTAATTGTTCAATAATAAAATTAATCATCAAAAATGCAAATTGCCTAATAATTGTTCATACAGTGTTAATGGAGAGTTCTCTACTTGCTCAGATTTTGGTTACAGTTCTCCATTAGTATGCAACCTGCTGATGTGTCCCCTAATTTCCTGCAACGTACAGCACTTGCTCTGGCCAAGCAATGTAGTAACCAATCCTCAATATAAATCTGTACTTGTTTAGTATAGGATGACTATGACCGAACAGTATAGAAGGCAGTATACAGCGTGAGGGTTTGTGTGGGCCACAGTGTATGGGGCAATTTGCAGATGGAAAGACGTGTGAGGGCACAGTATGGTGGCGACATACAGAAGGAGGGACAGTGATCAAGCACAATAATGTTGGCAGTATACAGTGTGAGGACAGTGTACAAATGGGGTCAGTATAAAGAGAAAGAGATAGTGTGGGGAAACGTTATGGGGTGACACTATGGGTGGTATAGTGTGAAGAGGGGGCATAGTTTTTAGAGGGAGTAGAGTGGCAGGAGAAAGTGTCAAGAGTAGGCACAGTATAGATATGGGGTAGCGTGGGGTGGGCAGTGTGGTGGTTATAATTCATTATGGCACAGTCTGGAGCTCATAGTACAAAGGGGGACATATACAGTGTGATACTAATAGTACAATGATGAGCAAAAGGGTAACAATGTTTCTAACTTTTGAGTTTCAGGCTTCATATTTCACCATCCAGTGCAGCTTCGAACATGAGATGACCTTCATTTTATAGAAAATCATCTTGGCTATTTCATACATAAATTTGACTTGTAAATATTTATCATGTAATTAGTTATACAGATTCTTGTCATGTCACTGCATTGTTACTGTTTTGCTCCTGGTGGTTGAAAAATATTTTTCTTCCTGTATACTACAAATTACAACCTGTTCTCACATTCCTTCCCTATTAGAGCAGTGTGTTATTAGATTGATTCCCAAGCAAAAGGTAACTGGTTCGAATCAAGGAGCAGCCATCAAGAAGATTTCCCAAGAAAAGAGAAACAGCATCATCCAGCTTATTGTTTGTGGTCTCGGCCAAGAAAATTTCCAAACTGCATTATATGAGTGACATGATATGAAATGAAGTCTGTGCATCCATTGAAGACCCAAAAGGGTGGACGTCCAGGCCAAATTTTGGAGTCAACAAGTTGATCTATCAGTTCTGGTGCGACAAACCCGGCAGTGGAGGCAGCTCATATGCTTTGTAATTGTGAGAGCACAGACATCCATGCAACTACCATGCAATGCAAGTCTGGAATGGTGGCCCAAAAAAGGGTGAAGTTTCAACTTGGATATCGTCATAAACCGCATTGACTCAAGTTTACAAAAAAGTGTGAAAAGTGGATAATAGAAGATTGGAAACAGGTGATTTGGAGCGAAGTGACGAAAGTCAATAAACTAGGCTCTGATGGGTGCAAAAAGGGCTGGAAGAAACAAAGGAAACAGGCTAACGGATTGAGAAATTGAAGAAACTGTTGATATGAGGTTGTTTCACAGCCAAACGTGTTTAATAGTTGATCAGGATTGATGGAGGGGTCAATGCTGAGCTATATGTGAGAATCCTACAAGATTAATTACTTCGTACACTCGAGTACAGGGGGTAAGAAATGACGACATAGTGTTCCAGCAGGACAGTGACCCAAAGCATACCTTTAGATTGGTGAAGGGATGGTTCAATAACAATGAAGTAGAGGTGCTGGATTGGCCCCACAGTCCCCAGACCTTAACCTAATGGAACACTTGTGGGTAGAGTTGAAGAAAAAGCTGTGTACATACCCAAGTAAGTAAGCCTGTATGCATCAACATTGGGAATGTGTTGAAAAGACCTGGGATCAGAGTTCCCTCAAGACACGCTTGAATCTAATCAAGAGCATGACCATAATGTGTATTTATAAAATACTAACAAAATAATAAAAAATAAAATTTACATTTTTAGGAGCTAAAACTAATCATATGCTAAATAGTTGTAAGTCAAGTTTACAAATGGGATAGCCAAAACGATTGTCTATAAAATGAAGGTCGGCTCACCCTCAAAGCTGTAGTGGATGGTGAGATAGCAAGGCTGAAAGTCAAAAGTTCAATACATTGTCACCCTTATGCTCTTCGGTGTCCATAAGGCAAAAGTTTGGAAGTCATAGTACATTTTTCTATCGGTTTGCGGATTTTTATCCTGATGAAGGAGTTTCTTCAGTAGATTAATAAAACTGGTCCTTGTTTCAACACCATCTTCTCCTTGGGATATCTTCCTGACCGGCAGTGCAGCAGAATAATCTGGATATTTTTTTCTACTATTAGACATAACAATAGATCATTATGGGGTCATAAATATTATTCATGGAATGAAAAACAAGAGAACCAAGGGGATTTCTAGTAGATATAACTACAAAGTAGTCCAATGATTAGTCAAGTCAAACCTTCTTGCAAAAATAGAAAATATTTTTATTCAGATACATACAGCAAGAGGTAAATACAATAAATTTAAATACATATTATAGATATCAGGTGCACATGGGGAGTCCCCAGGAACAGCACCGATTGTACAGCATGACACAAGTGAACATGGTTAAATAGTTTGGCATAGGGGGTACGGTATATTATCAGCACGGCGTGGCGGGTTTAATAAACCCCAACATATCAGCCATACTTACATTTTAATTGTTAACAGGGTTCTGTTGCTGCACATAGTGCATAAATAACATCCCACAGAGATGGATTAAAATATCAACCACTCGGTTACCTTGTAATCATAAATGAATGTGATCCAAAGGGTAAAACCCCTAAGTCACCAAGTGATTAATATTAAGACTCACCCATGTCAGGCTGTAGATACAGTGTAACGTGCCCCGATGCACATGTTTCGTGTTTCTTCCTCGGGGGGGCCGTGATATGATATGATCGGTGCTGTTCCTGGGGACTCCCCATGTGCACCTGATATCTATAATATGTATTTAAATTTATTGTATTTACCTCTTGCTGTATGTATCTGAATAAAAATCTTTTCTATTTTTGCAAGAAGCTTTGACTTGAATAATCATTGGACTACTTTGTTTTTCAATGCTATGTTGGTTGGGGTGTAGATTATACTAATTAGCATGATGGTATCCAATTGTGTCCTGATTTGTTTGATATTATTCATAGAATGGTAGAGTTCGAAGGGACCTCAAGGGCTATCGGGTCCAACCCCCTGCGATCTGTCCAAAGATCGGACTGCTTATACATCATGACAGGTTCCTTTTAAAGGGAACCTGTCACCAGATTTGTCTCTTGTAAGCTGCGGCCACCACCAGTAAGCTCTTATACACAGTATTGTAGAATGATGTGTAAGTGCCCAGGCTGATCTGTATTTCTTACTTCCAACGCTTTCCTCCTTCCCAGCTGCCTTTAGATGACACACAGAGATCTCCATTGCGGTCCTGCGCACGAGCACTCTTCTGTCCCCAGCTGAGGGCAGAGCAAAGTGCTTTAATGGGCAGATGCGGGGAAAGGTCAAAGACTACTCATGCATGTGTGACGCCCTGGCCTATCAGGTAGTCACAACAGTGCCGTGCAATCTGCCCTTCTGCATGGTACCCGCTCCTCCTTGGTTACGGGTCCTGTCCCTTTGGTGTTGCTAAGAACAGGTATACACAAATCCTGAGGAACACTCTGCACCACACCTACCAGACACCCATTGGGCAGCCTGAGGGGAATAGGGCCGCCCAGATGGAGGAATGGTAGAAGGAGGGCCAGAAGTGTCAAAGAGTAGTCAGAGAGTGTTAGTGAGCCGTGACAGGAAAAGGTCACGCTGCGGAGCTGGGCTCCTGTACCCGGCCCAGGTGCCAGACGTTGGCCTGGTCTGGAAGGAGCTGGAACCCCGGTCGCAGGGGGTAGTGACAGGGGGCACGGTACTGCCACGGAGGGCAGTTCGCGGCCTTGTGCTACAACCGGGCAGGGGCCACGGCACGACGGGGTACGCGGACCCTAGGCTGGGAAGTAGCTTTATGCAGCCCAGTAATTCACCCAACGAGGACGGAGTCTTCACAAGCCGTTCTCCACCCGCTCAAAAATCGGGGTACTAATGCAATGAAGGGGATAGAACCTCCCAAAACCGTCCAGAAAATCCCAATTGTGAACCCTGAGAGCATGCTCACTCTGCTAGCCACGCGGGTGAGCGGGACCCGAGTAGTTTTAGGCGAAAGGGATCCACAAAGAGTAAACACAGTGCCAAGGGACAAGGCTTCAGACCAACCAGCAATGCCAAAAGGGCATGGACCCAGCGTGTTCAAACAAAGGCTACAGGGCATTCAGGACTTTGGTTTACCTGTTGTCGGTGTCAGCATCTCTGGACTGTGTGAGCACGTTGTGCTCTTTTACTCCCGACGGGTCCCCAACCTTCCGACACCGAACCCCGGGACACCTTCCCCCTGCCCACGGAGGGGTTAACATCACAAGCTGCCATCCCATCGCTCCCGGGCGCTCTCTCCCAAACGCAGCAGCGGTGGTATCCCACTTTTACCATGACCCGTGGGTGGTGTCATGAACACTACTCAATTTTTCCACCCCATTTGTAAATATTTTTCCCCCTTTTTCATTTCGAGCGGCCGCGCGACCCCACCTCAGGTCCGGACACCCCTCGAGCCACTGCGGATCCGGATCTGAGCAGCCCGTCAGTTGTCGCGGAGGCGGCACACATGCGCACCAAAATACTTTGATCTACCCTCAGCCATGCAGAAGGGAGTGCGCATGCGCAGGAGCACAATGGAGGATTCATTGTGGATGACGTCATCCACGCTGAGCTAAAAATGAGGACAGCAATAGAAGTTAGAGGGAGCGCCGGAACGAGACCAGTGATGCCCATTGGACTCGACCACTGGTGAGTATAATAAAAGATGTTTTTACGTTATACAGAGCAGCCTGGGCACTTACATACAGCATTCTTATAACAACTTACAGGTGGTGGCCACAACTTCTAAGGGACAAATCTGGTGACAGGTTCCCTTTAACTACTGTCTAGAAGGTATGGGCCCTTTTAGTCTGTCTGACTAGTAGCGGGTGTGACCATTTAACCTGCCTAGGGCAGCATGAATGGCAAATACAGCCTGGGTAGAAGTACTGATTGTAAAAATCAGATAAAGGATAAAGTACTTATTGGAGTTGTTAGTTTATTACAGTAGTTCTGTGGATAATATGTTTACTGTTAGGAGAGTAAGTGATATAGAATGCCTACATAGATCTACATATAAAAGTATAAGGCTATATAATTAATAGTGGGTAACACAATAGAGGGTGTGTTAATTGTAGAAGAGTTGCCATGAACAGAGACAGAATTGAGAAATATGTTAGCATGAATGTAACCATGGGATAGAGGAATTTATAAAGGAACTTTGTGGTCTAGTTATCAGAGTACACAAAGAATAAAACCTTCTTGAATATGATTGCATTCAAAAGTGAGTCATTATATATGTATTCAAGAGTAAGAGAGTTATTAGAGTATAATAAATACAGAATATAAGGAAAGAGGTTAAGAGGCAAGAGAAAGTTTAGCTGGAACATTAGTATAATATATTGTACAAGCACATGGAAAATGATAGTATGAGCATTATCAAAAATAACAATGATAGAAAAGATTGTGCATGAGATTGAACAAAATGAAAACACTGGCGTACTGTACAAACAAATTTATCAGTGTACAAGGACTAAAAGTGTTAGCATGCAGTCCAGGCCTTCATCAGCACCCGGCACACATGGGCAAGTGTCGGGGCCCCTGGACAGCTGGGGGGGCCCACTCGCTGTATTCAGTTCTGCGGGCCCCGGTCTGAGTTCCAACGACCGCAGTGCTTGGGCTGGCAGCCGCACTATCCTGGATCCTGGATAGCGCGGTTGCCGGCCATTTAATTCACACTGGCACATGGCAATCACTGCTGAATGCTCCGTGCTTTTCCTGCATTGAAGTTCATCTGTGGGCGGAGCTACCGCATTATGTGCCCCAGTCCCATAGATGAAGAGGAGCTGCAGTGCAGCACCAGCCACAGCTCCAGCCAGCACACTGAGCACAGCGTATGGCCCACCTCCACCTGAAAGGTATGTTCCACCCCCTCTCCCCTATCTGTATGGGGCCCCCTCCACCTGAGTTATATGTTCCAGCCCCGTGATCTGCATGGGGACCCCCTCCACCTGAGCTATATGTTCCACCCCCCCACATCTGTATGGGGCCCCCCACCACCTGAGCTGTATGTTCCACCTCCTCGATCTGTATGGGGCCCCGTCCACCTGAAATGTATATTCCACCCCCCTCTTCCCCGATCTGTATAGGGCCCCCCTCCACCTGAGCTGTATGTTCCACCCCCCGATCTGTATGTGGCCCCCTCCACCTGAGCTGTATGTTCAACCCCCTTCTCCGATCTGTATGGGGCCCCCCTCCACCTGAGCTGTATTTTCCACCCCCGATCTGTATGGGACCCCCTCCATCTGAGATGTATGTTCCAGTTCCACCACCCCTGATCTGTATGTGACCCCACTCCTGAGCTATATAAGCCCTCTCAGAGCAGTAGGTGCCCTCCCTTGAGCTGTATGGGACCCCCCAGAGCTGTATGTGCTGCCACCCCAGAGCCTTATGTACTGCTGTAACGCCCCTGGACTAGTCAGGGCGTTACAGGGTACTGTATGCTCTTTACATCTTAGTGCAGGACTCAATCCCCATGGTTCTGGGTTCCCAACCTATAGTACTGCCTCCATCAGCATACAAATCCCAACCACACCTCACACCACACCCTGTCAGACACACCAGTGGGCTGCTGAGCTGGAATAGGGCTGCTCACCTAGGGGTCAGGCAGACTGGTGGGAGGGAGGAAGTCAGTGAGAGGAAGTGGAGATCAAAGCTTAGTCAGTCTAGAAGTAGCTCCCAGAGAGTGGGGAGCAGGGGCTCCCTGTTTGTGGCAGGTTGGGTTGCAGACGGTGGTCTGGACCGGAGGAGTCAGAGACCCGGTCGCGGGATATTGGGACTGGGTGCCTGGACCTAGTCTTGAAGGACGGTCAGCAGCTCGAGTTCAATAGCTGGTCCGGGGCCGAAAGCACAGCGGCATACTGGACCCTAGGTCAGGGAGTAGCTTCAGGCAACCCGGCAATTAACCTGCGGAGGTTAGTGACTTTATGGACTGTCCCCAAGAAGCTCAGAGATCAGGGGCACTAGTGCAACGAGGGGGATAGGGCTTTCCAACCCAAGCAGCCCACAGAAATCCCAAGCGTGAGCCCTTGATAGCACAGCTCCTCTATCCACAAGGAGGGAGCAGGGCCAGGACAGCTTTACGCCAATGGGCCACAAGGACACTTTCAAAATTTGTGCAAGGAGGCAGGCCCTGTACCACCCGGCAGTAGTATAGGGGCGGATACCCGGATGGTCTCCCCCAAGAGGGCAGCGACACCCAGAGACTTGGTTTACCTTGTTGTCAGAGTCTGCTTTACGGTTGCATCATCACCAACACTGCCTGAGTGAGTACATGGTCATCTCCTGCTACCACCTAGCTCTGCGCTCCTCTGCACCCCCATAATCCAGAGTCCCGGGGCTTCCCCTACCCGTGGAGGGAACGTCATCTGGCTGCCCCACTCCATCTCCCCTGGGTACTCTCATCGTCAGCGGCAGTACTCCCCTTACCGCGAACCACGGGTGGCGTCACAAACTATTATCCCTTGTAAATACCCCATTTTCATTTGAAGTGGCCAGAAGCCCCCGGGTCCGGAGACCCTCGAGCCACAGCAGCAGCGACCCCTGGATCCGAGCAGTTCGACTGCTGCAGGGGCGGCACACTGCCAACCCAGAGCTGTATGTACTATCACCCCAGAGTCGTATGCGCTGCCCCCCCAGAGCGTTGTGTTCTGCTCTGAGAGTCATATGTGCTGCCACCCCAGAGACATATGTGCTGTCTCCAGACCTGTATTTGCAGCCTTACAGAGCCGTATGTGCTGCCACCTCAAAGACGTATATGATGCGCACAGAGCCGTATGTGCTGCCACCCGAGAGATGTATGGTCTTCCCCCAGGGCCATATGCGCTGCCACCCCAGAGCGTATGCATTGCAACCCAAAAGCTGTATTCGCTGCCACCCCAAAGCCGTATCTGCTGCCCCCAGAGCTGTATGCGTGGCGCCCTCAGAGCTGTATGCGCTACCATTCCAGAGCCGTATGTGCTGCTACCTCAGAGCCGTATGTGCTGCCACCCCAGACCCGTATGCACTGCCACCCCAGAGCCGTATGCGCTGCCACCCCAGAACCGTATGCGCTGCCACCCCAGAGCCGTATGCGCTGCCACCCCAGAGCCGTATGCGCTGCCACCCCAGAGCCGTATGTGCTGCCACCCCAGAGCCGTATGCGCTGCCACCCCAGAGCCGAATGTACAGCCACCCCAGAGCCGTATGCGCTGCCACCCCATAGCTGTATGTGCTGCCGCCCCAGAGCCGTATGCGCTGCAACACCAAAGCCATATGCACTGCCACCCCAAAGCCGTATGTGCTGCCACCCCAGAGCCGTATGCACTGCCACCCTAAAGCCAAATGTACTGCCACCCCAGAGCTGTATGCGCTGCCATCCCAGAGCCTGCTGTAATGTCTGTGTGTGCGTGTATGATGTGTATGTCAGTATATATGATTGTATAGGTTTATGTCTGTCTATATGTATTTTTTGTGAATGTATGTGCGTCTCTACGTGAGGATGGGGCCTACTGAGCCTCTTTCGCCCAGGGCCCACAAAAACCTGGAGCCGGCCCTGCCTGCAGTGCATGATAGTGAAGAGAAGGCTGCAAGCACAGTAAATGTATGAGATGAGCATTATGAAAAAAATTAGTGATGAAAAAATTAGTGTGAGCGAAATACTATTTAGTAAAATGAACATATTTTAGGTAATTAGAGTGGATATAAAAAGTTTACACGCCCCTGTTAAAATGGCAGATTTTTGTCATATAAAAAAAAATCATACAAAGAAGAATTATTTCAGCACTCTTTCCACTTTTATGTTCACCTATAATCTGTAAAATTCAATTGAAAAAGAAACTAAAATGTTTTCAGGTGGAAAAAAAAAATTAAAATAATGTGGTTGCATAAATATACACATCCTTATACGAATACTTTGTTGAAGTACCCTTTAACTTTATGACAACATTCTGTCTTTTTAGGTCAATGTTTCAGCAAGGCACTACTGTAATTGGCAATCTTTGCACACTCTTCTTTGCAGTAGCGCTCCAAATTTGTCCAGTGGCAAGGGTGTCAAGCTACCAGTAGGGGTTGCAGGGACTCAGGTAGAAAAACAACTCCTGACTGCAGGTAGACAGAAGCCCACTAGAGGACGCTAACACAAGAGCAGAGATAGTGATCAGTCAGGGTCTATTCCGGGATGTCATGTCAGTATTGTGGGGAATACAAGCCAAAGTCAAAGAACAGAGCTGAGGTTGGATACCGGGAGAGCAAGTAAGCACAGGGGAGAGGGTGGAAGACACAGAACAGGACCGGAGTCCTGAGGACAGGTAGGTACAGAGAACAGGTCGGGCATGAGGGACGGTGGTCAGGACAGGCAGGAGGGACAGAGTTAAGAACTGATCGGGGAAACGGTGGTCAGGTCAGATCGGGCAAGAGGGACATAGGTAAGGGCAAACAGTACCGGGTAGCAGGACAAGAAACAGAGAACTTCTCACAGGAACAGAGCACACAGCAGAGCAGAAAACAGGCCCGGATTTAGGGGGTGGGCAAGGGGCCCGGGCCCTGGGCCACCCATCAAGCGGGGGCCTCACACCAATATAGGGATAAATATCTCACAACATGTAAAATACACGTCTCTTTGCTGTGAACCGTTTCAAATGATAAGGAACATTTAACAAAACAGAAACTATTGAAAGTGTAGGGACCTGGCTACGATCCTACATCTCAGTGGCTGGCGCAGAGTCATAGCACCTGCGTCAGCATCCACTGACCTGGCTAGCCAGACTTCCATAGTACCTGTACCTAATGCTTAGCTTATGGCATGCGGCAGCCTTCTCCGATCCCAACAGAAGCTTCTAGGCCAGTGATGGCGAACCTATGGCACGCATGCTGTCGCCTCATTCAGCCACTTTGAACTGCCGGTGTGATGGCGCCGGCAGTTCAAAGTTGTGTTGGAGCAGAGCTAGAGGAGACATTTCTGGCGGGAGTATCAGTAAGCGGCGCCGGTGTAATGACGACTAGTGGCAGCGCGGAAACTGAGGACTGGACCTAGCGGCGCACAGCGGTGGAGTGGATGCTGGAAGGTGAGAGTTGTTGTTTGTTTTTTTTTTTTTTATAAACTATTTGCAGCAGTGGCTGTGTCAAGGTGGGGGGGGGCATGGCAGCATGGGGGAAACATTGCAGCATGGGGGAAACATTGCACCATGGAGGAAACATGGCAGCATGGGGGAAAACATGGAAGGATGGGAGAAACATGGACGGATGAGAGAAACATGGAAGGATGGGGGAAACATGGAAGGATGGGGAAAACATGGCAGCATGGGGAATACATGGAAGGATGGGGGAAAACATGGCAGCATGGGGGAAAACATGGAAGGATAGGGGAAAACATGACAGCATGGGGGAAAACATGGAAGGATGGGGAAAAATGGAAGGATGGAGGGAAACATGGCAGGATGGGAGAAACATGGCAGCATGGGGGAAAACATGGAAGGATGGGGAAAACATGGCAGCATGGGGGAAACATGGGAGGATGTGGGAATCTCAAATTAATTGAAAACCGATTAAGCACATCCATGAAGCAGGAATGACTTGTAAATTTGGCTATCATAAGCATCGAGTCAGATATACTGCGTGAATTGGACTTTAGGGACATCATTAGTGATTTTGCGGCACAAAAATCAAGGAAAGTGCCTGGATTGTAAAAAAAATGAACGATTTTACCTGAATTACTCTGCGTAAATGATTTTTGTAAATAAACTTGCGTTCGTTTCATTTTGTGTTACATATTGCAACACCTTGAAAAATGAGCCTCCCTCCAACATGGCCCCCGGGCCACCCACCTCTTAAATCCGGCCCTGGCCGGAAATATTACTGACAGGAGGTAGCAGCACCAAGATATGGAACGAGGCCAGAATGAACAGGCTCTTCCCCAGAGACCTAAACCCCAGAGGAAGTATACTTGCACCGACTTAGGAACGGCAGGGCCTTGCATGAATCATGACAAAAGGCTTCTCGTGTGTATAGTGCCCTCTTCATGTCAATCCACAGATTTTCAATTGGATTCCGGTCTGGGCTCTGGGTGGGACATTCTAAAACTGTGATCTTCTTCTGGTGAAGCTATTCTTTATTTTGAGGTCACTTAAAGCCTGCTTTACATGTTACGATTTCCGCCCCCGTCGTATGTGCGGCATGTTCAATTTGTTGAATGTGCTGCACAAACGATTAACCCCTATCACACGTACTTACCCGTCCATACGACCTCGATGTGGGCGGCGAACGTCCACTTCATGGAGTGGGAGGGACGTTCGGCGTCACATCGACGTCACGCAGCAACCGGCCAATAGAAGCGGAGGGGCAGAGATGAGCGGGACGTAAACATCCCGCCCACCTTCTTCCTTCCGCATTGCTGGCTGGGAGACGCAGGTAAGATCTGTTCATCGTTCCCGGGGTGTCACACACAGGGATGTGTGCTACCCCGGGTACGATGAACAATCAGAAGTTCAATTTTTAGGAATTGAACGACGTGCATGCGATGGACGTTTTAACGTTCAATCGCATGTACCTGTCACACACTACAATGTACCTTACGATGCCGGATGTGCGTCACTTACGACGTGACCCCGCCGACACATCGTAAGATATATTGTAGCGTGTAAAGCGGGCTTTAGGTTATTGAAAGGTAAAGTTACTCTTCATCTTCAGCTTTTTTGCAAAGGTCTGAAGGTTTTGAGGCAAAATTGACTAACATTTTGAACTGTTCATAATGAATTACACCTTGATTTTAGGCCTGGTTAGAGCTGATGAAAGACAGCGCCAAAGAATAATGCTGTCTTCACTATCCTTTTCTGTGGGTATGGTGTTCTTTTGGTGATATGCAGTGTAGGCTGTGCACGAAACATACGTTTTCTATTCATGGACAAAATAGTTCAACCTTGCTCTTATCAGACCATAACATTTTTTCCCACATGCTTTTGGCAGACTTGTAAGTTTGGGAAAAACAAAGCCAGGTTTGGTTCGTTTTTTTTGGAAGAAAAGACTTCTGTCTTGCCACTCTACCCACAGGACAGACATATGGCGAATACGGGAGATTGCTATCAGATGTAGCACACAAATTGTAGTTGCCAGATATTCCTGTAGCAGTAGCTACTTTAATATTGCTGTAAGCCACTAAACAGCATCCTGGTCCAATTTTCTATTGTCTTTTTAACTTTTGAGGGACATACAGTTCTAGGTAACGTCACGGTTGTGCCCAAGTTAAGCCACTTTTTGATGATGTCTTCACATTGTTCCATGGTATCTAATGCCTTCATAATGTTTTTGTACCTTTCTCCTGACTGATAACTTTCAACAATGACATCCCCTTGCTGTGTTGTAAGCTGGCTTTTGCTATGTGCTGTAACATACAACTAAGAAAATATCGGGACAATACTACTAGAACAGCTAAGCTTTACATGGTGTTAATGCACCCCCCATTATTACTCGTGTAAGTAAACATAAATAAGCACAAAACACAGAGAAAAATTGTTTATTAAAAAGAAAAAAACAACAAAAAAAACACCCTCTGTCTCCAATTTATTGACCCACAAAACACTCCTCCATGTCCTATGTAATCCACAGATACGCCATCCCACAACGATCCTGGCTCTACTACATCTTGAGGTCGCAATGCGCTGTTACATTATAAAATGCGACCAAACACTGTAGCAACATGGATTCACTGACAGAGTCGCAGCTGTGATGTCAATGAGTTCACCTGAATTCACAGCCTGCTGTTCCCACGGTACCCCAGCTGTGAACTCATTGAACTTAGTGACATCACCTCAGGTGAAGTAATTGAACTCCAAACTTGATTACCGGATTAGGCAATGTGCACACATTGAGTATTTGGTTGCAGACACTTCTGCACCAAATCTGCATCTCGTGGCAAAAAAATTGCACCAACAGCCTATCAAAAATGCAGTGAGTGTTTTGCCAGGAGATGCAAATTTGGTGCAGCAATGTCTGCAACCAAATGCTTAAAGGGGTTGTCCGACATAAGAAAAATTTTTGAGTTTAAGCTAATCTGTGCTGTATTGTCATATTAATCACCCCTACATTGTTATTTTTTGTTTTCTAACTTTTATTCCTCTTGAATTCACCCTTTATTCTCTGCAGCTTCTTGTTTACATTCAGCTCCAGCAAACTGACCACTTCCTGTGCTGAACCTCCCAGTCACAGCTGGCACCGCCCGACCTCAGTGTCCAGCCCCACCCCCTGCCCGCCACCTGCACACACATTCCCTGTCAGTATATTCTGCCCCAGCACCTGACCTGTTATCACTACAGCATTGCAAATAACAGCCCCATATCAGGCTCTGCACCCCACACCCCCACACACACATCGGGCTGTGCACCGACTCCCCCCCCATAGGGAGTACATACTCACCCGTCCTCGGTCCCCGCTGCTCCTGCACGTTCGCGCGCTATCTGTGCTCTGGACATATCAGCACAGTAGTGACGTCACCGCTGTGCTGAAGAGAGCTCAGACAGCGTGCAGTGATGAGAAGCAGCGCAACGCTCCCTCTCATAAGCGCTTTCAAATATACCAGCATCGGTGATCTGTGATGCCGGTATATTTGAATGTGCGATCCTGAGCAGGGGGCCCGGTGCTGGTGCTGACACCACGGCAGCCGCCGCCAGGCCCCTCCCCCAGGGCACGGACCCCACAGCAGTGCAGGGGGAGGTTGTGGGCAGAGTACGGGGTGCAGGGGAATGTGTGGGAGGGTGCAGGGAAAGGGGCGGAGACTCCTCGCACTGTACAGCCCAGCAGGGAGGCGACATGCTGTTTCCAGATTTGCATGTCAACATGGCCCTGCCCATGTTGACATGAAATGACCGGAAGCAGCAAAATCGCTGCAGGAGCGGTCACATGACCACTCTGAGCCGGGGGAGAGGGGCTGACAGCAGGGCAGGTAAGTGGTCACTATCTACTTACCTGCCCCAATGTAGCCCAATAGGGTAATAATAAAAAAAAGCAAATTAAGCCGGATAACCCCTTTAATGTGTGCACATAGCCTAATCCGGCATGAAATTCAATGACTGAGGTGAGGTCACTGAGTTCAAAGAGTTCATCTTAGGTTAGTTCACCTAAACTCACAGCTGGGATACCGTGGGAACCCCAGCTGTGACCTCAGCTGAAGTCATTGAACTCAATGCCAGAATACCAGATTAGGGTATATGCGCACATTGAGTATTTGGTTACAGACATTTTTAAACCAAATCTGCAGGAGATGTAGATTTGGTGCAGAAATATCTACAGCCAAATATTAAATGTGCGCACATTGCCTAATCCGGCATTGAGTTTAATTATTTCACCTGAGGTTTGGTCACTGAGCTTAATGAGTTCACCTCTGATCAGTTCACCTAAGGTCATATCTAGGGTACCGTAGGAATGAGCAGCTGTGATCTCAGGTAAAGTCACTGACGTCCCCGCTCTCACAGCTGCGGGCTCCATCAGTTTATGTGTTTTCTAATGTGACTACACAGTGCGACCTCAGGATATAACAGTGCCGGGATCATCGTGGGATCCTGTGGAATGGATTAATTTGGACCTGAAGAGGTGTTTTGGGGTTACTAAATTGCAGGAATAGGGTGTTTATTTTTTAAATAAATGATTTTTTTGCTTTGCATTTATTTCTTTTTACTTAACTGATTAGTAATGGGAGGTCTCATAGACCCCCCCCCCCCCTTTTACTAACCTTGGGCTTGATGACAATTGTGATTTTTTTTACAGATCAAGCTGTCATTATTCCCTTATATTACCCCGATTGCCACTACACAAGGGCAATCGGGATGAACCGGGTAAGCGCCAGGATTGGCACATCTAATGGATGTGCCAATTCTGGGGCGGTTGTGGGCTGCTATTTTTAGGCTGGGGGGACTGGACGTTGTTTTTTAAAATTATTTAAATAATGCATTGGGGTCCCTCGTATTTTGATACTCAACTAAGATAACACACACAGTCAGGTTTTGCAATCTCCAACTGTCTGCTTTATCTGCTCTGGATATAAAAATACAGGGACCCTGCCCCATTTTTTTCCAATATTTTTTTTTATTTTTACACTCCACTTTCTTGACCCAGACAGCTATTTTGATGGCAACCAATCACAGATTCCGGTATACCAGCAGTCTGAGTGTAACCAATCACAGACACTTTCATTGAGGGAAGCAGTGAATATGCATGAGGTTTACTGAGCAGGCCCGGAAGTAGTGTGACAGCTATGGGGTTCAGCGTCTGGGCTCAATTTTGGGTTCAAGTCCAATGGTGAACTGTTTTTTTTTTTTAAGTCTGGCCGAACCCAAACATCTGCGGGTTCGCCCATCTCTAGTAATAACTTAGATATAGGTGGTTGTATGAGGGAAGATTAAATAAAGGTGATTGTATGAAGGTAAATAATATATGGGTGTTTATAGGAAAAAATGGGAAGAGGAGATTTAGGTGGTTGCATGAGGGAAGATGAGGTATAGATGGTTGTATGAGTGAGATCTGATATTGGTGGTTGTATGCGGGAAGATGAGATATAGGTGGTTGTATGATGGGAGAAGAGATATGAGTGATTGTATGAGGGAATAGGAGATATGGGTAGTTGTATGAGGGAAGATGAGATGTTGGTAGTTGTATGAGGAAGATGAAATTTGGGTTGTATAATGGAAGAGGATATATATGTAGTTGCATAATGAAAGAGATATGGGTGTTTGATGGAAGATGAGATAAGAGTGGATGTATGAGGGAAGAGGAGAAATGGGTGGTTCTATGAGGGAAGAGGAGATATGGGTGCTTCTGTGAGGGAAGAGAAGATGCGTGTGGTTGTATGAGGAGAGATGAAATTTCGGTGGGTATATAATGGAAGAGGAGATATGGGTGGTTGTATGAGGGTACATGAGATTTGGGTGGTTGTATAATGCAAGAGGAGATATGGGTGGTTGTATGAGGGGAGATGAGATTTGAGTGGTTGTTTAATGAAAGAGGATATATGTGTGGCTGTATAGGGGAAGAATACATGGGTAGTTGTATGAGGGAAGAGGAGATATGGTAGTTGTATGAGGGAAGAGGGGATATGGGTAGCTGTGTGAGAGCAGATGAGATTTTGGTGCTTGTATGGCGGAAGAGGATATATGGGTGGTTGTATGAGGGAAAAGGAGATATATGTGGTTGTATGAGGGAAGATGAGATATGAGTGATTGTATGAGGAAAGAGGAGATATTGATAGTTATATTAGGGCAAAGGAGATATGGGTGGTTGGTTAAGGGGAAATGAGAGTTGGGTAGTTGTATAAAGGAAGAGGAGATATGGGTGGTTGTGGGTGGGAAGAGAAGATATCAATGGTTGTATAACCTAAGAGGAATATTGTGTAACTCTGGGAGGGAGGATGATACATCAGTAATATTATGAATGAGATAGCTGCTAAGTGATTGTACTGAAGGCTAAACATGTCATATTAAAAATCTTCATGAGACTAGGACGAGATATCTACCTATTTGCAGCCACTTTGAAATTGGCCATAGATAAAAGAATTCAACAGATTATAAACTATGACTGTTAATGATTATCACTGAGCTTGTGACTCTTTAACTATATTCTGATCAGTAGAAGTTGGTCTACAGTGTTATAAATTTCACTTGTTCATTACTGACTACATAATCACAGGCATTGGAGTTTTCGTTTTTTCATACATTCAGGTATAGATGTAACTACATGTGGAGCGAACAATGTTTTCATTGTTTTGAATTAATTTCCATTACTTAAAGGGGTTGTCCACTACTTTTACAGTGATGACCTATCCTTACGATAGGTCATCAATGTCTGATTGGCTGAAGTCCAGCACCCCACACCCCTCGCCGATCAGCTACTTCAGGTCCCGGTGGGAGCAGCAGCAGGCAGCCGGAAATGTTCAGTTCCGGAGCTGCTCCATCTTTTGATAGTGGCTGCAGCTAGGTACTGCATATCCGCCTCCCATTCTAATCAGTAGGAGGCGGATATCCAATAACCGGCCGTGGTCACTATCTGAAGACGAAGCAGCTCCAGAACTGAGCATTTCTGGCTGCCTACTGCCACCGCCGAGACCGAAAACAGCTGATTGGTAGGGGTACTGGTAAGACTTCGGGGAATCAGACATTGATGACTAGTGATGGGCGAACCCGAACTGTAAAGTTCGGTGTCCATACCCAACACATAAGCGGGTTTTACACACTACGATATCGTTAGTGAATTATCGTCGGAGTCACGTTGTTTGTGACGCACATCCGGCGTCTTTAACGATATCGCAGTGTGTAAAACTTAAGAGCGATCTGAAACGATCGCAAAAGAGGGCGAAATCGTTTGCCGTGGAGAGGTCGTCCTGAAATAAAAAATCGTTTTCTGCTTTTTAGCGATGTTGTTTGTCGTTCCTGCAGCAGCACACATCGCTATGTGTGACACCGCAGGAACGACAAACATCTACCTGCGTCCACCAGCAATGCGGAAGGAAGGAGGTGGGCGGGATGTTTAAGTCCCGCTCATCTCCGCCCCTCCGCTTCTATTGGACGACTGCTGTGTGACGTCGCTGTGACGCCGCACGACCCGCCCCCTTAGAAAGGAGGCGGGTCGCCGGTAAGAGCAACGTCGCAGAGCAGGTATGTGAGTGTGACGCTGCCGTAGCGATAATGTTCGCTACGGCAGGATCACCACATATCAGCCGTACGACAGGGGCGGGTGTTTATCGCGCTTGACATCGCTAGCAATTGCTAGCGATGTCACAGCGTGTAAAGCCCGCTATAGTGTTCGTACACATGATCCCGAACACGAGCTTTCCTGTGAAGCCCGTGTTACAGTTCGGGCTCAGGGACTGTAAAAAAAAAAAAAGAAAATTATTAAAAAACATTATGATTATACTTACAGGTCCCGCGACGCATCCTGCAGACTCTGTCTCCTGGCTGCTTTTGCTTCTGGGTCCGATCATTGCTGTGCCTCAGGGTGTTGTATTACCTCATAGGTTACAGACTGGTCACATGGCTATGACGTCATGGAAGGTCTTGTTAACTTCCGGGGGTATTCACTGCACTGCTCGTCACTCTGCAGTCTTCGGCTGTTTTCAGCTGTGTTCGCGGTGATGTCCAGGTTCACTTAAGTTCATGGCTCATGGACTCGATTGAACTTTTTAACTTTCACTGTGCGGGTCTCGCATCGCTATCACCCGATAAGGCGCACAATCTCCTGACAGGAGCTGGTTGGCTGCATGTATTTCCATGGAGCTGTGGCACTCCTGTCTGGAGAGTATCAGGCCATGGTGGGTGATACCGATGCAAGACTTGCACAAGTCATATGCAAGTGGAATCATACCCTCAGTGTCAGCCTGCTTCTCTCTCTGTAGAGACGCTTTTCTTTACAGAGTGATGAAGCAGAGCTGACAATGCTCTACCTGTGGACTACATCGGACTAAGGATTTTTATAATAAAAGATAGTCTCTAAATGTTTTTTTGTTTTATTTCTAATAAAAAAAAAATGTTTCTGTGCGTTGTGGTTTTTTTTTTTTTTTACTGTTTACTAGAAACTCATTGTAGCCATGTCTAATTTGGCGTGACACCATGACTTTCGGGCTTAGTATCAGATGAGAATACAAAGCTGGTATTAACCCCTTTATTACCCAGCATGCCACCGCAATCATGACCGCTGGACGAGCGTTTTTTTTATTATTTTTTTTTTTTTTTTCCAAAACGTTTTTTATTGATTTTTCAAATTTGTAAAAACATGACAAGTATCATTGCAAAAGAAGAACATTCGTCTGACAAAATGTGACATAGAGGTGGGTGATACCCCAATTTGGAGTTCCATGTTGCTGTTCGATTTAAGATAGTATACAGTAACATTAAACCAAAACATAGGTAATGAAATATAATATAACATATGCGATACAATTCGTTAAATCTCTGTGTCGTCCCTGAATGATTTCAATTTTGCTAGCGTGTCTTGGTATTCCCAACCGTCTCGTCTCCCCCTCCCTCCAGAGCCCCCTCCTAGGTGATTCTCAGTTTACCCAGGCTGTCCTGAATATCGCTCAGGATATACCACTCCGAGTGAACAAAAGGTGCCATCAGGTTAATTATTTCTCCCTGTGTGAATTGGCTTTCAATAAAATGTCTCCATCTCACAAAAAACTTGGCTGTCAACCCATCTTTATCCCTCTCCGCTTCTAGTTTTTCCCACTTCAGAAGGTTGTGTAGTTCGCCCACAACCTCCTTTATGGATGGGCCCTCCCTTTGAATCCAGTGTTTTAAGATGCAACGCTTAGCTATCATGGCTATGTCATGCATTATTGCGTATTTCCTCTTTTCCTGCGTGCTCGGTCCTCCTCCTACTCCTCCCTCAAAGGAGTGGAAAATCCACACCATTAAGTCTAGTTTGCTGAAAATTCCCCATGTTGACTGGGCAAATAGTCTGACTTGGTTCCAGAACCTAGCGATTGTCTCACATTCCCATAGCCCATGCAGCATATCCGTTTTTTCTTTTTGACACTTAGGACACCACCTATCCCTACCTGGTATGTTGAAACCTATAATGGCCCTATGTAGAATTCTGAATTGAGTGTCTCTCCATCTCTCATTGGTAATATGTTTCCGCACTTGTACCCATCCTCTCAGTATATCATCCACCACTTCTTCCCTTCCCAATTGTTTCCCCCACGCTTTTAAAGTCCGACTATCCTCCCGTGAGATAAGCACCCCCCTTAGCGATCGATAAATTTTAGAGACATTTATACTTGTTACATCACATTCCAGTAACTCATCAATCGAACTTCTGTTCAGCTCTCTTCCAACCACACCCAGGTCTCCTATTATTCCATGTTTCAATTGTTCATACTGGATGACATGTGAGCTATTAAGGTTGTACTTATCCAACACTTCCCGACCTGTCATCCACCTCCTGTCCTCCACATTCATAACATCTATCATTCTCCTGACTCCCCTCTCTTTCCATCTAGTAAATAGCTTGTTTTCTCGTCCCAGGGGAAAATTTGGGAATGCCCAGGGGTTCAAGTACTTGGACACTTTCCATGAGAGCCCCAGTTTTTTCCTTACCGACTTCCATGTTAGCATGGTGTCTCGGAATATAATTGAGTTCCTTATGTGCCCTTCAACCCTGGATAGTGGGGAGTGCAGAATGGACGTCAGATCCCACGGTGACGCATATTTAGTTTCCATCGCATGATCTGAGTGCCTACTCGTTCCTCTCACCCAATCAATTACATGCCTCATGATACATACAAGATTATACCCTTGGACATCTGGAAAGTTTAGACCTCCCTCCTCTGCTGACTTCATCAGCGTACGCAGCTTTATTCTGGGTTTCCTTCCCCTCCACAGAAATTCTGTATACGCGGAGTTGAGCTTATTCACATCCTTTAGTTTTAGCAATAGCGGGATTGTCTGGAAGGGATACAGCAGCCTAGGAAAGCTCATCATTTTTATCAGGTGGCATCTTGCCAGTAATGGAAGTGGCAGACCTTTCCATCCCTTTAATTGAACTATAATTTTCCTGATTAGCGGTCCATAATTCAAGTTATAGATTGTTTCCACCGATCTTCCTATATGCACTCCCAGGTATTTAATTGAAGATTGTGCTATAGGAATTCCACATAGACAGCCATCCCTTATTTGTCCCCCCATTGTCCCATGATGCCCCTTTAGGAACATGATCTCGCATTTTTTTTTGTTCAGTTTGAAACCGGAGAATGAGCCAAATTTTTCAATCAAGGCAAGAGTCTGTGGCAAATCCGCACCGGGGTCCCCCATTTAAAGTATGATGTCATCAGCAAAAAGCGCTGTCTTTACTTCTGAACCCCTTATCTTGATTCCTTTAAAGCTATTTTGTCCCTGTAGTATTCTTGACAACGGCTCGATTGCCAGGTTGAATAAAAGAGGAGATAATGGGCAGCCCTGTCTTGTTCCCTTCATCAAAGGGAACACGTCTGATAGAAAGCCCGGAGTGTGTACCCTAGCTCCCGAGTTGGCATAAAGGTTTCTAATGTAAAGTCTCATCTTGCCTACAATCCCTATGGCCTCCATTACCCTGTCTAACCACCCCCAATTTACATTATCAAACGCTTTTTCTGCGTCAAGTGTAACTAGGGCAGGTCTAGCCCCTCCCTCAGTGAGACCCAGTCTAACCGCGTCTACCACTAGAATTGTCTTTCGGATATTGGTAACGGCATTTCTCCCCTTGATAAACCCCACCTGGTGATTCGTAATGATCCTAGGTAAGATCTCGGCCAGTCTATTAGCCATGATCTTGGACATAATTTTTAAATCCTGATTTATGAGCGATATAGGTCTATAACTAGAGGGATCATCCAGGTCCTTGGTTCCCTTGGGGAGTAATTTAATATATGCTATGTTGGAATTTTTGGGTATTTCCGCCCCTCCCAGGAAAGCATTAAAGACTGAGGTTAGATCCGGCGAGATCAGATCCTTCAGAGCCTTATAGAATTCACTATTGAAACCGTCAGGTCCCGGTGCCTTGTTGGTGTTAAGCTCCCCAATTGTTCTCGTCACCTCCTCTACTGTGATATCTGCGTTTAAGGCACTCAAATCTTCCTCCGTCAAGCTAGGCATTTGGGCTTGTCTTAGCCACTCTGCCTCATCAGTCATGTCGTTATTCCCTGACCCATATAGTTTTCTATAGTAATCTCCCAACAGTTTATTAATGTCCTTAGGATCCGTAGTCACCTCTCCCCCCTTTGTTTTCAGTTTAGAGATCACTGTCATCTTTCTGCTGCCCCTTGCCAGATTGGCCAACATCCTTCCCGCCTTGTTGCCAAACCTATGTAAGTCAACCTCCTTGTGCGACCAGAATAGTTGTTCCTTTTTTTTGGCCCATTCGTCAAATCCCTCTTTTGCCTCCAACCATCTGCCTTTTGTCATGGGAGATCTATTTGTCACATAATTTGTATATGCTACCCGTACTGCTTCACTATGGAAATTATAATTCTCATTGGTTTTCCGTTTGATCATGGCTGCGTACCCCACCAGACGGCCCCTTAGGACCGCTTTTGCCGTTTCCCAAAATATCACTGGGGACTCTCTATGTTCCTTATTGTCCTCTGCGAATTCTCCCCACCACTCCTGTAGCACCTTATGGAAATTATCTTGCCTGAGAAGGAACGATGGGAATCTCCATATGATATCTGTACCTCTCCTGAATTTCTCTCTAATGCCCAATCTCACCGGACTATGATCAGAGATCACCATATTCTCTATCACACAATCTTGCGTTCCACTCAGTAAGTCTTGCGAGATCCAGAACTGATCAATACGTGACCAGCTATCATGAGGGTGAGAGAAGTGTGTATACTCTCTGTCATGTGGGTGAGTTAGTCTCCAGATGTCTTTCAGTCCTACGTCTTCTAATGTTACATCCCTATTGTCTAAACTCCTGCCCACATTAGCTGTCCCCTCCTCGCCCCTCCTCCTATCTTCAGCTGAGTCTGGGACAGTGTTAAAATCGCCTCCCACTATAATGTTAGCCTCCCCATCTGCTAATATGGTGGCCTTTATGTCATCATGAAATGTGATTTGTTGTGAATTTGGGCCATAGACATTATAAATACTGAGTTTACCCGCTGGACTAACGATTGTTAAGTGCTGCCACCTTCCATGGTCGTCTGCCTCATGTGCCACTACCTCATGACTGAGTTGTTTATTTATTAGAATCATAGTGCCCGCTTTTCTACCTTGTGCCGCTGCCCCGTAAACGGTGCCCACCCAATGTTTCTTCATGCGGAAAAAGTCCTCCCCCCCCAAGTGGGTTTCCTGTAATAAGGCAATGTCTGTCTTTAGTCTTTTCAGATGTCTCAATATCATTGCTCGTTTGTTAGGTGATCTCAGCCCTTTAACATTCCACGTAGTTATCTGTATCATGTTAACCTGTGTATTCTGCTTTTACTACTCCCTCCCCTATGGGCCCCTGCATCAAGGAAGACGAGATGTTCGACACTAGAATCACAGTTGGTACCACAAAATCGACACTCCCTTTCCCCACCTTGCAAATATAACAAATACAACAAAAAGCATGTAACTGTAAAACATATTTTCCCTTCCGAGAAATCCACGGCGTTTCCCGCCACGTTGGTGAGCTCCCCTATTCCTAGCCAAAATATGTAGCTCCCTAATCACCCCCCAAAAAATATATGTTCTATCCCCGGACTAACTTGAATAAGCCTTTGAAAATTATGCAAAAATTAGCACAGTATGTCAAAACCTCAGCAAGATTCTCCAGTCCTACTTATCTCTGACTCCAGGTAGCCATCAGTCCGCCCAGAACAGGCCCACTTCATTTGAATTTGGATGATGTTCCTGGACAAAGGAGAAAAAGAAAAAAAGAAAAAAAAAGACCAAGGGGAGAGAAGATGGAGAAAGAAAGGAGAAGAACAAAAAAAAAAAAAAAAACAGGCAAAAAAAGGAAAAACAATGAGCGAGTTCCAGTTCAGGTATCATGGTTTCTCTCCAAGGGTTGGTTCCTGTGTTCCAGGCGAGAATTATGCTGTCGACCCGGGCTTGGCCTCCTTTCCTCCCTGGTCTCGACTTGCTTTTGTCCCCCAAGACGTCCCACATCTCTTCCTGAGCTTGTGGGGGATCCTCTTCTATTATTCCCTTCTCCACTAGCTCCTTTTTCTTGCCTTTCTGACCTAGTCTTGTTGAGCTCTGCCATGAGAATGTTTTCTGCTTCTTTGTAGTCCTTGTAGTATACAAACGAGCCATTGGGGTTTCTAACTTTCAGTGTAGCAGGGTATAATAGCTGGCACTTTACTTTTTTGTTGTACAGAAATGAGCAAATTTTGGTAAATTCTTTTCTCCTTCTGGATACTTCCGCTGAATAATCCCCAAAAATTAGCAGTCTGTTGCCTTGATATTGTAGTGGACGCTTTCGTTCTCTAAAGGCCCTCAATATTTCCTCCTTATGCTTATAATCAAGGTACTTGACAATCACCTGCCTGGCTCTTATCGGGGTATTCTTGTTTGAGTTTTGGCCCTCTCCCTTATTCGCCTCCTGGTGTCTCAGTGGACCCACTCTGTGGGCTCTTTCAACTCTGAATTTCGCCTTTATGCCCAGGGCCTGCGGTAGCTCCAACTCGCATATATTATCCAACTGTCCAATCGACACAGACTCTGGCAACCCGACTATACGTAGGTTGTTTCGTCTCGATCTGTTTTCCAAATCGTCCGCTTTATCCTTCAAGTATTCATTAGATTTTGCTAGAGCTGCTATTTGTGCTTGCATAGCCAGTATTGTCTCCTCGGAGTCAGATATTCTCTGCTCTGATTCTGCCAGTCTAGAGGCATGGGCATTTATCTGTTTTTGCATATTAGCTAATGATGTTTGTATGGCTGCCTCAATAGCCACTTTAACCTCTTTTGACAAGTGTGATGTCACTTCTTCAGCCAGTTTTTTATAGTCCACATTAAGCTTTTGTGTGTACTTGTCTTGGCCTGCAGGTGGTGCTGTTTTCTTAGTTCTCTTTGTCTGGACTGGGCCACCACCTCCATCCCCCAATAGCTTGCAGGCTTGTGATGTTGGTGTAGTAAGCTGCTTTTTGTTTCCTTTGGAAGGGGTACTATGAATTCTTGCATTTGACTTCCTGTGAGTCTGAGTGGGATTAATCTCCCTGTGCTGTTTGTCAGTTTCATCCTCCAACACTGCTGTGTCTTTGAGCTGCCCTGCTTTGCCTGTATCTTCTCTCCCCTCTGCCTCCATATCTCCTTCATCCTCCCATTGCGATCCACCATCATCAGTCCCCTGCATCCACCTCTCTCCTGCTGTGTCCTCCTGTGACTCCTCGCTCATATCTTCCTTATCTCCTGTCTCCTTGCTCATATCTCCCTTATCTCTCCCCTTCCAGCTCTGTGTTTGCTTTTCTGTGTCTCGCACCATGCGTTCAGGCTCCTCCCCCATCAGGCTCGGCGCCATTATCTTATCTTCTCCTCTGTCCATATCAAAGCTTCTCCAGGCTGACTCACTGCTCCCAGAGCTTCTCAGGAGGTACCGTTCCATAGCTGTCTGCTTTAGGTAACCTCCTGTGCTGCTCTCTGTTTGGTGGCTCGTCCGGGGGGTCTGTTTTTAGTCGGTTTCTGTGAGGGGTGGCAGGAGATTCTCCTCTAAGCTTCCACCTCAGCCAGGACAGGAACAGGAAGTCTTATTATTTTTTTTAAATAACTAAAAAAAAAATTAATAGGCTTTCCTGTATTTTTATTGCCAGCCAAGGTAAAGCCAGGCAGATGGGGTGGCAGCCCATAGCCGTCTGTTTTATCTGAGCTGAGAATCAAAAATACTGCGGAGCGCTATGTCATTTTTTTAAATTATTTAATTATTATACTACTATATGTGTGAAGGACCCAACAGCCATTCACAGACGCAGTCACGCAAAATGGGCATCTATGATTGAATGTTGGAGTAACCTTGAATCTGCCCATACATTCTAGATGCTAGAATATATGGTCTGGTTTCAGGTTACTCCAGCATCCAATCACAGACGCTCACTGCGTGACAGTGCCTGTGATTGTCTGTTATTTTAACAGTAAAATAAAACATCACAGAGAAAAAAATATTTTATTAGAAATAAAACAGAAGACATTTAGGACTCCAGGACCTTTATTACTCAAAAAAAAACCCCTCCAACGTAGTTCAAAGTTGGGCGAGCATCTTCAGCTCTGCTACATATGTGCGAGGAGACAAACAGGTCTTCCCACACAGACTCAGCTGAAAGCTGTCAGAGACTTTACCCGAGTGCATAGCTTAGGTTGGTCAGCTGTGCCCCCAGGTAACCAGCACTGACTACAGGACCTTCCATGATGTCATAGCCATGTGACCAGTCTGTAACCCACGAGGTAATACAACATTCACACCAGACTGGTCACATGGCTATGATGTCATGGCATTACCTGTAACCCGGTGGTACAGCAATGATCGGACCCGGAAGCAGAAGCGATCGGGAGACAGTCTGCAGGACGCGTCGCGGGACCTGTAAGGCTATGTGCCCATGTTGCGTATTTGCATGCAGTTACGCTGCGTATTGCACTGCAGCGTAACTGCATGTGTCCTGCGTCCCCAGCACAATCTATGAAGATTGTGCATAATCCATTGCCACATTGTTTTAGAACGCAGCGTTTCGACTGCTGCCAAGACGCTGCGTTCTAAAAAGCAACATGTCACTTCTTTTGTGCGTTTTGGTCGCAATGTCGGTCTCTCTCTCTGTCTGTCTGTCGGTCTCCCTGTCGGTCGGTCTCTCGCTCTCTGTCGGTCTATCCCTCTCCCCCTCACTCTCATACTCACCGATCACTGGCGCGGCGCTGCACGGCTGTCACACTGCGGTGGCTTCTCCTGCTTTTGAAAATGCCAGCCGCTCATTATTCAATCTGGTATTCCCTGCTTTCCCCGCCCACCCGCGCCTATGATTGGTTGCAGTCAGACACGCCCCCAAGCTGAGTGACAGCTGTCTCACTGCAACCAATCATAGCCGCCGGTGGGCGGGTCTATGTAGTCAGTAAAATAAATAATTAAAAAAATACGGCATGCGGTCCCCCCTAATTTTGATACCAGCCAAGATAAAGCCACACGGCTGAAGGCTGGTATTCTCAGGATGGGGAGCTCCTCGTTATGGGGATCCCCCCAGCCTAAAAATATCAGCCAGCAGCCCACCGGAATTGGCGCATCGATTAAATGCGACAGTCACGGGACTCTACCCGGCTCATCCAGAATTGCCCTGGTGCGGTGGCAATCTGGGTAATAAGGAGTTAATGGCAGCCCATAGCTGCCACTAAGTCCTACGTTAATCATTGCAGGCGTCTATGAGACACCCCCAATGATTAACCTGTAAGTGAAAGTAAATAAACACATACACCCAAAAATACAAAATACAAAAAAACACTCTCTTTCACCACTTTATTAAAATCCCCAAACACCCTTCCAGGTCCGGCGTAATCCTCACGAGGTCCCACGACGCATCCAGCTCTGCTATATGAAGCTGACAGGAGCGGCCGTAGAACACCGCCGCTCCTGTCAGCTTAACGCAGAAACTGAAGTGAGTCACACTGTCAGCGTAGACGTCACTCAGGTTACCCGCGGCCACAGGTCGCGGGTGGAGGACTCGCGCTGGCCACGGGTCACCTGAGTGACAGCACCGGTGATCGCGGCTCACTTTAGTCACTCAGGAGTTTTGCGGTCTCCGGTGAGTCCTTCACCTGTGATCGCAAATCAAGCCTCGGCAAACGCACAGAGCCACGCGATCACAATGAAGTCGGGTGAAGTTCATCCGAGTTCATTCTGATCGCGCGGCATTGTCTCTTAGCCAGCCATGCTCTTTTTGACAGTGCGGTCCCACTCGGCTCTGCTGCAAGTTTATGGGGATGCAGCAGAGCCGAGTGGGACCGCACTGTCAAAAATGTGCATTCTGGAAGCATCCAGAATGCATGAATTCAGCAGGAATTCTGCAGTTACAATGCGTCTAGAGAGCAGCTTTTCGGCTTCGTTCTGAGACGCACATGTAGTGACTTACACGCTGCGTAATAGAATGCAATGTGGGCACATAGCCTTAGTATAAAGACAATGTGTATTATTAACTATAGTCTTTATTTTACAGCCCTCCTCGCCCCATCCCATAACTGTAAAGTACGTGTTCGGTGTTCGGATGCAAGTTTGCGTTATCTCAGAACCTGAACTCGAGCTTTACAAAACATTCGAGCGAGTCTCTTGAACACGAACATTGGAGGGTTCGCCTATCACTATTGATTACCTATCCTAAAGGATAGGCCATCAATATAAAAGTAGGGGACATCCTCTTTAAAGTTTTCTTGTCATTACGGATATCTGCTGTGTATGGCTTTTAGAGGCATATTCTCATCTTGAAATGTAATGACATATTGAAAGGCTTTGTAATAGCATTCTGGTCAGTAAGGGAGGTGCCCGTGGGGCCCACGCTGATCCTAATATGAAAGTGGGACTGAGGATCTTTTGGCATTTGGGGTGACCTAATATGAAAGTGGGACTGAGGATCTTTTGGCATTTGGGGTGACCAGGAATGCAAATGTGCAGGGAACTACAATAATGCTCCATCAAAGTGAAATCAAAACAGGAACTGGGCAGATGGAGGTACTGGAATTGGTTGTGATGTACAATCATGTTCTATTGTGGAAAAATATCCAGCATCCCGAAAATGTAAAATTCCAGAACTACAGAAAAACCTTGAAAAAAAAATTAATGTGTGCAGCTTGCTTAAAGAAAAACGTACAGTACAGATTGTACCTGCTAAAGACAAAGGGCATATAATTATGCAAAGCTGACACGTTACTTTTGTGGCCTTTTTAATCATTCTAGATAGACAGATGAACCAATTATATAATTAGAGAAAACCATTATTCAACCCAAACACACTAAGAAAATTAATTCAATGGCTGTACACCTGCTTTTTGGCATAAAAATCCTGCAAATTATTGCATTATTTTAAGCCACAGTGTATAAAAAAATTAGCAGCTTTACATTTTTGTGTCAGCATCGGTTAAGAATTAGTGAGGATGGACAATGCCAAACAGAACTCGAAACATTTATTATAATTTCCATTATAAATCAGCATTCAATTTTGGGGAAATCTATGGCAGTTTGTAACTGATGTGGTTTGTGGCTCAACCAGAGGTGCACTTCTTAATAAATTTAGTGCCTTACTCCAGATTGCTTTACTTTAGGACTATTGTATGCCACTCCAGTATATCATTTTACTATCACATTTTGTATTGGTTTGAAGGTGAAAACATTTATTTGACTTCTATACTTTTCCGTTTTGATGTGAAATGTGCCAAGGTAATTTTTTACTTTTAATAGATTTTTTTTGGCTGCAATTTTACACAAATCATTTCCCACATGGCAGTCACAGGGGAAGTATCGATTATCCCTTCCATGGTGCAAGTTTCTAAATCTGTCAAAATGCAAGAAAATTTACCAAATTAATATTTGTCAAAAACAAACTACTTTATTACTACAGATGCAAAGTTTAGCTCTTTATTAGTCCCATTGGCTGGATATGGCCTGCCTTATGTCAAAAACAAGCTCGGAGGATGAGTGACTGAGGAAAGACTAGAGAACAATGAAGTATTTGTAAAGACATCAAGAGGAGTGCAATGGATGTAGGAAACTGGTGAAGTGACTGTGTGAAGAGAGTTAAGAGACTAATAAAAAGCTTCAGTGAAATTATTGAATTAATTGTGTGAAGGAAGCTATTGTCAACCACATGCAAACCTTTATCTGTAATTATTTTGGCTGAGTAACCTTATACAGAAGAAGTGAATTATCCAAACAATCATGATGTCTCGTTCTAATCTAACACCATACCTGTCTATTGGCTTAATCATTTGACTAACAAACACCGATAGAAAAGGGTCACTGTCCAATAACAGTGTATGGGCACTTTGGAGTCTAAGGCGGGCTTTGCACACTACGACATTGCAAGTGCGATGTCGGTGGGGTCAAATCGAAAGTGACGCACATCCGTCGTCACAGTCGATATCGTAGTGTGCAAATCCATTTTGATACGATTAACGAGCGCAAAAGCGTCGTTATCGTATCATCGGTGTAGGGTTCGACATTTCCATAATGCGGAAGGAGGAGGTGGGTGGTATGTTTACATCCTGCTCATCTCCGCCCCTCCGCAGCTATTAACATTAAGGAATAACGTTTGAAACTCCATTCTATGTCTGAACTGGGTGCAAAAAACCTAAAAAACATCACTATGGGGAGATAAGGTATGCACACCAGTGACTATGGAAGGGGAATACATGGAATAGCAGAAACTGCTGTGTGAATACTGACATGAAAAATTCAATAGCTATTTGTAAGAATGAAATGTGAAAAATGGAACCTGCATTACTGCCATGAATATATGAATAAAGAGAAATTTAGCTACTGAATTGATCAATGCAGAAGAGCCCCAACACTACGCCAAAGTATTTCTCTACGTTGGGGTCCCTAGCTTGTGTGTGTCCTCTCATGCAGTTAAAAAACTTACCGTGTATGGGACGCTGAGACCCAGGCTATATATACGATTTGGATTGGCAATAGGTGTGTGTGGGGAGGGTTCACAAACGAAAAACTAATAACATTAAGGAATAACGTTTGGAACTCCATTCTATGTCTGAACTGGGTGCAAAAAACCTAAAAAACATCACTATGGGGAGATAAGGTATGCACACCAGTGACTATGGAAGGGGAATACATGGAATAGCAGAAACTGCTGTGTGAATACTGACATGAAAAATTCAATAGCTATTTGTAAGAATGAAATGTGAAAAATGGAACCTGCATTACTGCCATGAATATATGAATAAAGAGAAATTTAGCTACTGAATTGATCAATGCAGAAGAGCCCCAACACTACGCCAAAGTATTTCTCTACGTTGGGGTCCCTAGCTTGTGTGTGTCCTCTCATGCAGTTAAAAAACTTACCGTGTATGGGACGCTGAGACCCAGGCTATATATACGATGTGGATTGGCAATAGGTGTGTGTGGGGAGGGTTCACAAACGAAAAACTAATAACATTAAGGAATAACGTTTGGAACTCCATTCTATGTCTGAACTGGGTGCAAAAAACCTAAAAAACATCACTATGGGGAGATAAGGTATGCACACCAGTGACTATGGAAGGGGAATACATGGAATAGCAGAAACTGCTGTGTGAATACTGACATGAAAAATTCAATAGCTATTTGTAAGAATGAAATGTGAAAAATGGAACCTGCATTACTGCCATGAATATATGAATAAAGAGAAATTTAGCTACTGAATTGATCAATGCAGAAGAGCCCCAACACTACGCCAAAGTATTTCTCTACGTTGGGGTCCCTAGCTTGTGTGTGTCCTCTCATGCAGTTAAAAAACTTACCGTGTATGGGACGCTGAGACCCAGGCTATATATACGATGTGGATTGGCAATAGGTGTGTGTGGGGAGGGTTTTTCGTTTGTGAACCCTCCCCACACACACCTATTGCCAATCCACATCGTATATATAGCCTGGGTCTCAGCGTCCCATACACGGTAAGTTTTTTAACTGCATGAGAGGACACACACAAGCTAGGGACCCCAACGTAGAGAAATACTTTGGCGTAGTGTTGGGGCTCTTCTGCATTGATCAATTCAGTAGCTAAATTTCTCTTTATTCATATATTCATGGCAGTAATGCAGGTTCCATTTTTCACATTTAATTCTTACAAATAGCTATTGAATTTTTCATGTCAGTATTCACACAGCAGTTTCTGCTATTCCATGTATTCCCCTTCCATAGTCACTGGTGTGCATACCTTATCTCCCCATAGTGATGTTTTTTAGGTTTTTTGCACCCAGTTCAGACATAGAATGGAGTTCCAAACGTTATTCCTTAATGTTATTAGTTTTTCGTTTGTGAACCCTCCCCACACACACCTATTGCCAATCCACATCGTATATATAGCCTGGGTCTCAGCGTCCCATACACGGTAAGTTTTTTAACTGCATGAGAGGACACACACAAGCTAGGGACCCCAACGTAGAGAAATACTTTGGCGTAGTGTTGGGGCTCTTCTGCATTGATCAATTCAGTAGCTAAATTTCTCTTTATTCATATATTCATGGCAGTAATGCAGGTTCCATTTTTCACATTTCATTCTTACAAATAGCTATTGAATTTTTCATATCAGTATTCACACAGCAGTTTCTGCTATTCCATGTATTCCCCTTCCATAGTCACTGGTGTGCATACCTTATCTCCCCATAGTGATGTTTTTTAGGTTTTTTGCACCCAGTTCAGACATAGAATGGAGTTCCAAACGTTATTCCTTAATGTTATTAGTTTTTCGTTTGTGAACCCTCCCCACACACACCTATTGCCAATCCACATCGTATATATAGCCTGGGTCTCAGCGTCCCATACACGGTAAGTTTTTTAACTGCATGAGAGGACACATACAAGCTAGGGACCCCAACGTAGAGAAATACTTTGGCGTAGTGTTGGGGCTCTTCTGCATTGATCAATTCAGTAGCTAAATTTCTCTTTATTCATATATTCATGGCAGTAATGCAGGTTCCATTTTTCACATTTCATTCTTACAAATAGCTATTGAATTTTTCATGTCAGTATTCACACAGCAGTTTCTGCTATTCCATGTATTCCCCTTCCATAGTCACTGGTGTGCATACCTTATCTCCCCATAGTGATGTTTTTTAGGTTTTTTGCACCCAGTTCAGACATAGAATGGAGTTCCAAACGTTATTCCTTAATGTTATTAGTTTTTCGTTTGTGAACCCTCCCCACACACACCTATTGCCAATCCACATCGTATATATAGCCTGGGTCTCAGCGTCCCATACACGGTAAGTTTTTTAACTGCATGAGAGGACACACACAAGCTAGGGACCCCAACGTAGAGAAATACTTTGGCGTAGTGTTGGGGCTCTTCTGCATTGATCAATTCAGTAGCTAAATTTCTCTTTATTCATATATTCATGGCAGTAATGCAGGTTCCATTTTTCACATTTCATTCTTACAAATAGCTATTGAATTTTTCATGTCAGTATTCACACAGCAGTTTCTGCTATTCCATGTATTCCCCTTCCATAGTCACTGGTGTGCATACCTTATCTCCCCATACCTCCGCAGCTATTGGCCGTCTGCCGTGTGACCTCGCTGTGACGCCGCATGACCCGCCCCCTTAGGAAGGAGGCGGTTCGCCGGCTAGAGCGACGTCGTAGGACAGGTAAGTGCATGTGAAGCTGGTGTAGCGATAATGTTCACTACGCCAGCTATCACAACATATTGCTGCTGCGACGGGGCGGGGACTATTGCGCTCGACATCGCAGCATCGGCTTGCGATGTCGCAGCGTACAAAGTACCCTTTAGGCTAAGTTCACACAATGCGTTTTTTTGACGCTGCGTTTTTGTGCGTTCTTTTGGGGCAAAAAACGCACAAAAACGCACCTGCGGCAAGAAAACGCAGCAAAATCGCATGCATTTTTATTGTGTTTTGGTACATTTTTTGCTGCGTTTTGCTGCGTTTGTGCTCACTGCGTTTTTATGCGTTTTTTATTAGTGAACAGTGCCATTAAAGATTGTTGAAAAAAAAAAAAAAGAAAAAAGGTCTGATGTAATTTTCTTCTTCAATATGTTCTTCATTCTCCACTAGTGTATGCTGGAGAGCAGACAGCTGCAGAACTACAAGGCTCAGCATGCTCCATCCAGGACTGTATGCTGGAGGGAGAGGCAGGGGGAGCAGAACTACAAGGCTCAGCATACTCCATCCACTAGTGGATGCTGGAGAGCAGACAGCAGCTGCAGAACTACAAGGCTCAGCATCCTCCATCCAGGACTATACAGGATTTCTTTGCTCCCAAAAAAATGACATGGGCTTCGCCATATTTTTGTATGCTAGCCGGGGACAGCAGGCAGGTACGGGCTGTCTCCAACCCCCAGCTGCCTATTTGTACCCGGCTAGAAACCAAAAATATAGGGAAGCCCTTTTTTTTTTTTTTTAATTATTTCATGAATTTCATGAAATAAAAAAAAAAAGACGTGGGCTTCGCCCAATTTTTGAGTCCAGCCAGGTACAACTAAGCAGCTGGGAATTGGAATCCACAATGCAGGGTGCCCAAGCTTTCTGGGCACCCCCACTGCGAATTGCAGTCCACAGCCACTACAGAAAATGGCGCTTTCATAGAAGCGCCATCTTCTGGCGCTGTATCCAACTCTTCCAGCTGCCCTGATGCTGGGTGGCTTGCTGGGTAATAATGGGGTTACGGCTAGCTGTGTATTATCAGCTGTCCCTAAGCCCGAAATTTATGGTGTCACGACAATATTAGACATGGCCACCATGAATTTCTAGTAAAGATAAAAAAAAAAACACAACACACAGAAAAATATTTTTATTAGAAATAAAACACAACACAATTAGTGACTCCATCTTTATTGAAATAAAGAACCCTCCTCCGCAGTAATCCTGAGTCAAGGGTCCCGCGCCGTCCAATCCGGATCCAATATCATCTGATCGGTTTGCTGGAAGGCAAAGCGATCAGATGATGTGTCAGGTTCTAGGGCCTGAATCACATGACACATCAGCTGATTGTATAAACGGCTTTTATACAATCAGCTAATGCATCGGTGCAAAAAGAAAAACAAAACAAACTACACACTTCTGTGCAGCGTCGGACTGGCTACCGTAGGAATCTCCAAGAATGTCAGGCCTGGATTCAGGTACCTGCACTGCAGGAGCTGCCGGTAATCATCTGATGAAGTCTTCTGACGCCATCAGCTGATAGCCGGCCGGGCGGTAAATTCCAGCGTCACCGCGAGACTTACGATCAGCTGATGCGTCAGGTGACCGCAGCAGGTGATCACCTCCAGGTCCTCACCGCAAGGTCCTGCAGCTATCGTACGTGCCTGGGAGCCGGCACACAGCCAGAGCCGGGGTGGCGGTACCGGGAATAGGAGCTAGGAACAGACATGGCATCGGGAGTCTGCAGACAGGTGAGTATGAGATTTTTTTACTGTTCACTTTTGATTTAGCAACCGGTTCCACCTCCCGCACGGGAGCGGACATAGCACCGGGCGGGAAATGGAAGCAGCGGTGGCGGTACCGGTAGGATTCACGCTTCTGTGTCACTTTACTACCCACCCCTTGCGTTTATAGCTGCGTTTTTAGTCATAAAAACGCACTCAAACGCAGCTATATTTGCAATTTGCGGTTTTTGAACATCTCATTGAACTCAATGGGTGGAAAACGCAGTGAAAAACGCAAAAATAATTGACATGCTGCGTTTTTGTGGGCACCACAAAAACGCAGCTAAAAAAACGCTGTGTGCAGACAGTAAGAATGAAAACTCATAGACTTTTCTGGGGAAGCAAAGTCATGCAGTTTTCTGAGCAAAAATGCACCCGCAAAAACGCCGCGAAAAACGCACTGTGTGAACTTACCCCTGCGTTTTTGTTGGTTTTTGGACGCTAAAAACGCACCCGCGGCAAAAAACGCATGTGTTTTTACTGCGTTTTGGTGAGTTTTTGGCTGCGTTTTGCTGCGGTTTTGATCTCTGCGTTTTTCTACGTTTTTACAATGTATTGCATGGGAGGAAAACACAGGAAAGAATTGACGTCCATTTTTTTTTAAGCTCAAAAACGCAGCTTAAAAAAAAAGTTGTGCGCGGACAGCAAAAATAAACTCATAGACTTTTCTGGGGAAGCAAAGTCATGCAGTTTTGAGGCCAAAAACGCACCCAAAAAACGCGCAAAAACACCACGAAAAATGCACTGTGTGCACATAGCCTAAGGCTGTGTGCGCACGTCTTCATTGTTCATGCTTTTACGCTGCGTATTGCACTGCAGTGTAAAAGCATGCGTCCTGCGTCCCCAGCACAATCTATGAATGTGCAAATTCCATCCGCACGTTGCGTTTTAGAACGCAGCGTTTTGCATGCGGAAATATTTTGCCAAAATGCTGCGTTCTAAAAAGCAACATGTCACTTCTTTTGTGCGTTCTGGATGCTTTTCCCACTGTGTCTATGGCAGAGCAAGCATCCAGAACGCAAAAATTCTGTAAGAATTCTGCATTCACAATGCATTCAAAGTGCAGCTTTTCGGCTGTGTTTTGAAACGCACATGCAGTGACTTAAACGCTGCGTAATGTAACGCAGACATGCGCACATACCCTTGTACCGTAGTTCTGCTATGATAGAAGCTCCTTGCTGCTTTGGAGGTCACAATGAGGCCCCTTGCACCAATGATATGTTTACCTCTGAGTTGGTATCTAAACTACAAGATGATGATGATGCTGTGAAAATGATGAATGAACAGATCCTGTGTGATCAGGTCACTATTGCCCTAGTGACAAAATGCAGAGGCAGAAGCAATCTAGAGCTGAAAATAAAAGTGCAGTAGGATGATACCTGATGAAACAGGCATAGATAAAACTCCTTACCTGGGGTGGTTGTGTGAGACACAACGACTATGTAGTTCTAAAGGCTGCTGGAGATACACAGGTATAGAGATACCAAGCCGGAATATATTGAGGTACAAAGTGGTTCCTCTGCGCTGACCATATAACCAAGCAATGAGTCAGATGAAATTTAACAGGTTTTATGTATCTACCTGTTTTGAGGTGATCTGGCTTATTCTTCAAGATAAAACCATAATAATGTGTTATTCTGATTGCCTTGAAAAGCGTAGATAAGTCTAACTTGTTCAATTTCATCCGACTCATTTCTTGGTTATATGGGCAGCATAGAGGAACCACTATCTACCTCAAAATGCAGAGGCAGCATAGATGCAAAATACTGATGAACAACCAGTCACATGGGCGTGAGAATTGTTTAGTATGATAAGGTTAGTATCAAGTGCCAACAGACTTTAATGTAAAGACACCCCATGTAATATAGACACATTCAAACGTCAGTATAACCCTGAAAAGGTTAACTAATGACAGCCTTGCTTGTAGTAGGCCGATATATACTTGCCTTCATTCTCGAAGCATTTACTCATGAATGTTCTACTGTGACCTAGAGTCAGCAAGAAAAAGAACAGAGGACATGTTCACTCCGTGCTGCTGCTGAAGACTTTCCAAGGGGAGATCCAGGATGAAACCAGTAGAGATAACTGGTTTTTATTCAATGCATTTCAAAGCCATTACAAGTTTTTTCTTCGGGAAAAGAACCACAATACTGAAGAACAAGCTTGTAATAACTTTGAACTGCATTGAATAAAAAACACTTATCTCCACTGGTGTGTCCTAGATCTTCCCTGGGAAAGTCTTCAGCAGCAGCATGGAGTGAACACCTCTTCTGTCCTTTTGTTACTTTTTTACCAGATAAGACCCCATTTTGCTCCTTTGCTTCTTAGTGTTATTTCATTCTAGAGGCAGCGAGATCTTGCGGCTATTTACTTCTGCGCTCCCACTCCTCATTTTGGCCAATCACAAAATGCCACTCCCGATTGCATACATGCTCTTCCTCTACTAATTTTCAATATATCTGACAACAGCTGAAACCTCATGTCACTACCAATTGCTGTAATGTTCACATCAGAGATCCGATGTTCATGCTGGTCTCCAGTATTAGCCGGTCGAGCTAGCATGCTGATTGTGAATTTCTTTCAATAGCAAATGAATATTAATATTCATCTATTGCACATGCCCTCAAGAGGGAAAATCCATAGGCCAGTGCCTACTGCGTCTAATTGGTAATTCGGCACTGCTTCCTGGGTCTCCTGCCAGCCTCTACTTTGTGCTTCTTTTTCCATAGACATGTGACCCCTACAGCTGAATAACATTCTGTAAGGCTAGGTCCACGTGACCATATGTTTGGTACTAGAGCGGCCGCTGACATCACACAGACAGCACTTGAATCAATGTTATTCAGTTGGGATGTTCAGGTGAGCATTTTTTGTTTCATGGACTGAATCTCTGCATAAATAATGTCACAACATGCACTCGTCTTTTCCATGTGTCAGAAGAATCACACCTATTCAAGTTTATAGGTGCACAAGCAAAATCAATCCAATACAGATGCCCCACATAGGATCCATTTTTTTACAGACACATTATCATTATTAATTAAAGTAAATGTATGTATTCATGTACATTTTAAAATATTGATGTACAAAAACAGATGTCACACGGACGTAAAATATGGATACACAGCTTGCACATGGATTGCACATGGATAAAAATATTTTTTTTCATTTGCAAAATAAATTGCGTACTATCGTGTCAACTTAAGGGCACTTTACACACAGCGACATCGCTAGCGAAAGCACCCGCCCCCATCGGTTGTGCGTCACGGGCAAATCGCTGCCCGTGGTGTACAACATCGCTAAGAACGGTCACACGTACTTACCTGCCTAGCAACGTCGCTGTGGCCGGCGAACCGCCTCCTTTCTAAGGGGGCGGTTCGTGCGACGTCACTAAGCGGACACCCAATAGAAGCGGAGAGGTGGAGATGAGCGGGCAGAACATCCTGCCCACCTCCTTCCTTCCTCACCTGCGTCCTGCAACAGCATCGATAATTGGGAATAAAACAACGCGCCAACGATAAGGTAAGTAATTTTGATCGTTAACGGTCGTTTGTGCGTTTCACATGCAACGACGTCGCTAACGAGGCCGGATGTGCGTTGCAAATTCTGTGACCCCCAACGACATGTCGTTAGCGATGTTGTTGCGTGTAAAGCGGCCTTTAGCCTGACAGTGTTGTAACGGGTTGGTCTAAAGTAGGTTGGGGTAAACAATAATAATATTCATCATAATAAAGTTTATTTATATAGTGCCAACATGTTCCGCAGCACTTTACAATCAGGTGGGGGTTGTACAGACAAAAACAAAACAAAATAGTACATAATTCAACAGCTACAGTAGGAATGAGGGCCCTGCTCGAAAGCTTACAATCTATGGGGAAGAAGGGGGGCATAAAAGGTGAAGCACACTTGTAGATTTGGCCGGCCATCGTGGTGGATGATTATTTCACATGATTCTGAGATGTTATCACGGATCCATTTGCAAAATAAGTTGTGCAGACATAACGGTTTTGTCCATTGTTAAATAATGGATCTATTAAAAGAATGCTACTGTGTTTTTCCAAAAATAAGACACTGTCTAAGGCCTGCGACACACATCCGTGCCCCCGGTACGTGTTTGGTACATTTTTGCACGTACCGGCGGCACGGAGACACGTTGACAAATGTTACCCTATGGTAGAAGGCACACACACGTAAAACCACACGGGACGTGTGTCCGTGTGGTTAGTACATGTGTGCATTTTTCCACACGGCCGACATGTTCGTTTTTAGCCGTCAGCACTCAGCACCCACTAAATTCAATGGGTCCGTGCCTGCACGGACGGCACAAGTAGCATGTCCGTGTACTACACGTACTGTGCGTGTGCGTTAAACGAGCGATGTCGGGCTTTTTTTTTTTGTTAAATGTCAGTCTACTTACCTTTTTTTCTGCTGTTCTCAGTCATCATCCCTTTGGCGCTTGGTCTGTATCTTCCCCTGTTGCATACTCACCGATCCCCGATCATCAGCACGGCGAAGAACAGCTGTGCCAAAGATACGTGGCTTCAATTAATTTGAAAATGCTGGCCGCTCATTAATCAATCTACTATTTTCTGCTTCCCCCGCCCACAGGCGCCTATGATTGGTTGCAGTTAGAGACGCCCACACGCTGAGTGACAGCTGTCTCACTGCAACCAATCACAGCTGCCGGTGGCCGGGTATATACTGTGCAGTTAAATAAATAATTAATTAATTAAAAAAAAACACCGTGCGGTCCCCCCCAATTTTGATACCAGCCAGGGTAAAGCCATACGGCTGAAGGCAGGTATTCTCAAGATGGGGAGCTCCACATTATGGGGAGCCCCGCAGCCTAAAAATATCAGTCAGCAGCCGCCCAGAATTGCCGCATCCATTCGATGCGACAGTTCCGGAACTGTACTCGGCTCATCCCGAATTGCCCTGGTGCGTTGGCAATCGGGGTAATGAGGAGTTAATGGCAGCAACCCATAGCTGCCACTAAGTCCAAGATTAATCATGGCAGGCGTCTCCCCAAGATACCTTCCATGAGTAATCTGTAAGTTAAAGTAAATAAACACATACACCTGTAAAAATCCTTTATTTTCAATAATAAACACTAAAGCGGGCTTTACACACTACAATATATCTTACGATGTATCGGCGGGGTCACGTCGTAAGTGACGCATATCCGGCATCGTAAGTTATAAGTTATATTGTAGTGTGTGACAGCTACGTGCGATTGCACGTTAAAACGTTCATCGCATGCACGTCATTCAATTTCTAAAAATTAAATGTGAGGTTGTTCAATGTTACCAAGGTAGCACACATCACAACAATGAACAGATCTTTCCTGCGTCCCGCGGCTCCCGCCGGCAATGCGGAAGGAAGAAGGTGGGCGGGATGTTTACGTCCCGCTCATCTCCGCCCCTCCGCTTCTATTGGCCGGCTGCTACGTGACGTCACTGTGACGCCGAACGTCCCTCCCACTCCAGGAAGTGGGTGTTCCCCGCCCACATCGAGGTCGTATGGAGGGGTAAGTACGTGTGACGGGAAATAATCGTTTGTGCAACACGTTCAACAAATTGAACGTGCCGCACATACGATGGGGGCGGGTACGATCGCATACGATATCGTATGCAAAATCGTAAGGTGTAAAGCAGGCTTTACAAATACCCTCGTTCATCACTTTATTAAGCCCCCAAAACCCATCCATGTCCGGCGTAATCCACGGAGGTCCCACATAGCTTTCAGCTGTGCTACAAGAAGGTGACAGGAGCTGGAGAAGAACACCGCCACTCCTCTCACCTCCACGCAGCAACTGAGGTGAGTAGCGCGATCAGCGATGACGTCACTCAGGTAACTCGCGGCCACCGCTGGATCCTCCAACTATGAAAGCAAGTCGCCCAAGTGACAGCAATGAAGTCACAGGTGAGTTGCGGTCTCGGGGGGAGGACTCCAGCTGGCCGTGGGTAGCCTGAGTGACAGCAGCACTAATCGCGCTGCTCACTTCAGTCACTCAGGGGATTAGCGGTCACCGGTGAGTCCTTTACGGGTGACCGCTAATCAGTACGCGACACCCGGACAGAGCCGCGGTATGACAAGGAAGTCGGGTGAAGTTCACCAGAGTTCATTCTCATCGCGCGACACTATCTGCTGTCAGCCGACATGTATCAACGACATTGAGCATCACACACGGATCATTTCACACGGACATTACACGTATGCATACACAGCCATTCCACACGCACACACGGCAAGCATACGCCATCACACGGATGTCACACGTACCGGAGAAACGCCCATAAAAAACGGAACACGGACCCGAAGAACGAAACGGGAGACATGTACGTTTTTTATGCGGAAGTGTGTTTTAGGCTTAAGGCTGTGTCCGCACTTTGCGTCGTCCTACTTGCAGTTCTAAACGCACCCTCTGGCAGTAATTGATTTTGCCAAAGTTGCTTTTGACCACAAAGTTGTGCTAAAACGCATGCGTATATCCCGTGTTTTAGCCGCGTTTTTAGCGCTTTTTTACATGCTTTTCCATTGCGTTTTGAAAGATGCGTTTTGAACATAAAGACGCTACTAAATAAAGTTTAAACAGTTAAACACAATGAAAAAAGGGGAAAAAAGGAAAAATATTTAATTAATGAAATAATAACGAAAATAGTTATATTTCATATAATATTAGCGATTTAATACTATTTAGCGGTAATATAGCAATAAATTTATATTTTTCAATAATATAATTGTCGGACTATGTGTGTGTGTAATGGGACATATTATTCCATTATTTTAATGTCAGGAAAGCATGCGTTTTGTTATTCCAAAAAGCAGTGTTTCTGCAGCTAAAAAGTATGTAAAACGCTGGAATTTTTATGTTGGTTGCTTTTTGCTAAGGCCGGCTTTGCACACTACGACATCGCAGGTGCGATGGCGGTGGGGTCAAATCGAAAGTGACGCACATCCGGCGTAAAACCTTTTTGATGCGATTATTGAGCGCAAAAGCGTCGTTATCGTATCATCGGTGTAGTCTCCGACATTTCCATAATGCCGGTGCAGCGACAGGTACGATGTTGTTCCTCATTCCTGCAGCAGCACACATCGCTGTGTGTAAAGCCGCAGGAACGAGGAACATCACCTTACCTGCGTCCCGGATGTTATGAGAAGGAAGGAGGTGGGCGGGATGTTTACATTCTGCTCATCTCCGCCCCTCCGCTGCTATTGGCCGCCTGCCGTGTGACGCCGCTGTGACGCCGCACAACCCGCTCCCTTAGAAAGGAGGCGGTTCGCCGGCCAGAGAGACGTCGCAGGACAGGTGAGTACATGTGAAGCTGGCGTAGCGATAATGTTCGCAACGCCAACAATCACAAGATATCGCAGCTGTGACGGGGCGGGGACTATCGCGCTCGACATCGCAGCATCGGCTTGCGATGTCGCAGCGTGCAAAGTACCCCTAATTCTCATAGACTTTAATGTTAGCAAAACGCAGCCCAAATGGCAAAAACAATTGACATGCTGCTTTTTTAAACGCATGGTTTTTGCCACAAATTATGCAAATTAAACGCAGCGTTTAGAAACCCAAAGTGCGGACAGGAAATCCCCATTCTCCATAAACTTTGCTGGAAAATCAAAATGCTTGCATTTTGGCATGAAAACACTGCAGTTCAAAACGGACCTTAAAAGCAGCTGAAACGCAGGTGGAAACGCAAAGTACAGACACAGCCTTATACTTTTTTTTTTCTTGAAAAAAGTACTAGGGCTTATTTTTGAGTAGATCTTATTTTTGGAGAAACATGGTTGGGGGTAAATTTCCCAGGAGACTCAAACTTACCAGACTCTGACAACCGGATGGCTCCCAGGTAGCCTTGTGATCCTCGGCAGGCGCTCCCAGCAGGTATACTGCACGCGTCCTCCCCTGCCTCTTGCTGACACATTCACACACACTTATACTCATACACTTACATCAGATCACGCACGCACACTCACACATATATCAGATCGCACACACACAAACTTATGGCAAGTAGGGGAAGATGGGACGCATTGCCGTGGCACGCATGGAGGACTCGACGGTGGAATGCATTGATGTGTTCCACCGCAGGTCCTCTATACGTTCCACCACACTGCATCCCAGGATTCTCTGCCGGCCAGAAGCAATTGGTATCGCTGGATGTGGTGAGTGTGTGCAATGTAATTGTGTGAGCAATCTGATGTGTGATTTTGTGAGCAATTTTATGTGTGATTGTGGTGTGTGGGTCTGATGTGTGTTCCGCTATAGGTCCTCCCATTCGGCATCTAGTGAGTATGATCGCGGGGTCTTCTCTCTTCTATTTTTAAGGGGTGTCTGCTTTCTATAGTGAAGTACCCTGCAGTATTCTCTAAATTTTTTTAGCTGCGTGGACACTTCATTATTGAACTGCGTCTAGGGCGTATTTTTGCGGTAGGGTTCCAAAAAGGCCGAAAATTCCTGCTAGGGCTTATTCTTGGGGGAAATCTTATTTTTGGAAAAACACGGTATTTATCGTCCATTTGTAATGGATCTATTAAGAAAACAACTTATCAGTTACAAATGCAAGTACAATGGAGGGATAAACCTCAATCTGATATGTTGTCCATAGACTCCAATGTTAAAAAAAACAGATCTGGCAGAAATCAGTTTCCCAACTGATCAGTTCTAACGTATGACTACAGGAAATGTGAACTTAGCCTAAGCATTAGAAGAAGAGCGCATTGGATCTGTAAGGTATTACCTTTTTGCTATGGCATCCTTCAAATTCTGGTTACTCTCCTAGCTTTGGCTCTGTTTTTTTTTTTGGGGGGGGAGGTTGTTTTTTTTTTAACTATGGAAGAAACCTTCCACCAAGTTGCAGTTTTCTTGCAGACTGCAGTAGGATTTCCTTGTTCTGCCCTTAATGTACCCTCTGCTTTTACAAGCGTTCCACAGCATGGATCAGGGACATATCACCACGGGATGATGATGACATTACCGTACGTTTTCATCGTTATACCATTATGTTTTGTTTTTTTCATGGCTGCAGTCCCTGCTTTAGCTCTTTTCTTGATCAAAGTTTCATATACAATTGAAATCCAAGACCATTAAGGTGATTATGTGCCGGAGATGAGGGAGGTGATTTGGCATGTAGATTAGAGAGATGTGTGAAGTGACTGTGAGAAGACAACCAAGCCATGATTGTGTTCACTGAGTGAGAAAAGCTGATGACCACTGTAGGGGTTATTTGAGCAGAGAAGAATGAAATGATTGTCCAAAATAACAAAACGTGTTGTGCGGGAAAACGTTGGTACAACTACAGTGATTATGCAAAAAGATAGGAGATTACTATGTGATTGTGTAAAAAAAAAAAACCCTGACTGAATACAATTAAAGGAAGTATGAAATACTATCATGAGAAGCCTGGATGTAAGAAGAGAGCCTGGGTGATGAGTTATTAGTGGAGAAGAGCTGCAAAGTCTATCCAGAGATTCTATGAGGGAAACACCCAAAATAAATTACAAGTGTAACCCCTTCCTGAAACTGCGATTTTCCATTTTTCCACTTTCATTTTTCCTCTCCCTTCTTCCAAAATCCATAATTTTTAATTTTTCTATCACTGTAGTTGTATGATGGGGCTTTTTTGTAGGAAAGGGTTGTAGGTTTGAATGGCACAATTAATTTTACTGGAGAATGGGAAACAAAAACCATTCAAGGGAAATTGATAGGGAAAATAAGCCTCAATTCCGCAATAGTTTGTAGGTTTGTTTTTATAGGTTTTATTATATGGAGAAAATGACATGTGCAAATGATTCTCCAGGTTGGTACGATTATAGCAATACAAAACCTATGAAGTTTTTTTTAAGTACTAAAAAAAAATTGGAAATTCGTAAAAAAAGAAAAAAAATTCTGCTTGTGTCTCCATTTTACAAGATCAGTAACTTTTCATTTTTTGGTCATTAGAGTTGCAAGAGGGCTTTTTTTTTCCGGAAGAGCGGATGTAGATGCAATATTTTGATTAATTCTTATTGCATTTTTTTTGCTCACTTGCGACTTTTCTCATTATGGTTTGTACCAATCGAGTTTATTAACTCTATCTTTAGAGCAGACTTTTATAGTGTATTGATTAAAAACTTTTATTTCTTTACTTTTAATGGGGAAAGAGGGATAATTGGAATGTTTGTTTTTAATATATTTTTAGAAACATTTTTATTTTATTTTTTTTACCTTTTACTTTTTTTCTTAGACCCCTTAGCAGTGTTATAGTATTGCAGTATTTAGTAAAAAAATATTGTCTCCTATAAACACAAGCTTTAGACTGGTCTTCATAGGAGTACTATCTTGACAGGTTTAGGGGTCTTCAGTGGACCCTTGGCTATCATTTCAACCCATTGGTACCCCAACAATCACATCCAAAGCGGAGAAATGGGCAGGTTAAACGGCACACGCCCCCCACTTCTGTCCAAAAACTGCTGTGAGGCTATGTGTCCACGTTGCTTTTTACCTGCTTTTTTGCTGCTTTTTCAACTGCAGCGTTTAATGCCGAAATGGATGTGTTCTGCTTTTCAAGCAAAGTCTATGGGAATTTGGGTTTCTTGTGCCCACTATGCAGTTCAAACTGCAGCCTTTTTGTTGCAGAACTTTGGACAAAAACTCAGCTTTGCAGTGCAAAACCCAAATGGCAAAAACAATTGACATTTCAATTGTTTTTGCTATTTGCGTTTTGAACTGCAAAGCAGAGTTTTTGCCCAAATTTCTGCCAGAAAAAGGCTGCAGTTTGAACTGCATAGTGGGCACAAGAAACCCAAATTCCCATAGACTTTGCTTGAAAAGCAGAACACATCCATTTTGGCATTAAACGCTGCAGTTGAAAAAGCAGCAAAAAAGCAGGTAAAAAGCAACGTGGACACATAGCCTTAGGCCGGTTTCACACATCCGGCTTTTCGCCGGTTTGCCGGATCCGGCGCTCTCCCATACAGTGACTACACTACAGTGACAGCGCAACAAGCGCCGGTCACATGCTGTCATGTGACCGGCGCATGTGACTCGGAAGTTACAGCGCTGTCACTGTACTGTATTGTCTGTACGGGAGAGCGCCAGATCCGGCAAACCGGCGAAAAGCCGGATGTGTGAAACCAGCCTTAGAGGTGCAAGCAAATCAGCTTCATCCACTGCTGTTGGAGAGAGATGATAGCTGTGCAAAACAGTCTGTATCTGCCAGGAATGATGCAAACGCACTTTTTAATCTTGCATCAAAAACATGGATGTGACATATGATGTAATAGTATGATATATTTTGGGAAGCAGACAAAAGACTGCTGAAAGATAACATTTTGGGGAAATGTAGCTTGTTTTTTATTTTTTCATTTATTTACTAGTACATACTTTTTGACCTGGTTTTAGTTATGTACATATTTATATAAGTAACTACTTAATCTGAAATATGAACAACAGTTCAAAGATCTGCCATGCAGGAAGGAGCTGGACGTGGGAACATGCTTTGCGAACATGCTGTGCGACCAATGCAGAAGTCAGTGTGCAAGGAAAGAAGGGAGTGAGAAGTTAAGCTACCTCCGTCACCGATCAATGGTGTAATTCGCTGTAAATGACCTTCAACTTTTTAAGAGATTTTTTTACTTTTCTTTGTGATTCTACCCTCTGATGATAATGAGATAACTTGTTCACCCCACGCTGAACACAACACAAACTGAAAAGTCATATTAAGTGTCAGGCCGAGTTCAGATGACTTTTTTAATTCATAGGCCAATCATGTCTGCAAATTGGAATGTGCCTTTTGGCACAATTGAACTTATTACTGTTTTGTCTTCAAAGTGGGTGTAACGATTCCAGCATTGTACAGACCTGGAGATACTCTGTGGCACTCACAGATTTGGCAGTGACACTATTTCCTTGTGCACAGCATCTTGCCTTAGGAGATGCTCTGCGGCGCCTTCCTTAGATACTTAACTGGCAGTTTGGTTCACTACACTGGAGTCCAGGTTGTTTCTGGGATGTGCTGGTTCCTGGTAATTGCTCAGGCTTCTTTACTGAGCATGCTCCACCAGAATCTCGCCAGTTGTATTTTCTGGCTCTGCTGTGTTGCTTGTGTGTTGGCTTGTGTTCTGATCTTGGCTTTCTGACCCCGGACTGTTGTGACTTGTCTGTGTTTTCTCCCTTTATCTACTACGTACTCTCCTAGTATTCTGACCCTCGGACTGTGACCTGACTATGCCCCTGTTTGCCCCTTTTGTTCATACGTGTCCTCCTGTTACCAGACCCTGGCTTTCCTAACTACCCCTCCATCCATACTATCCATGAGGTAGTACTATTGTTACAGTGGGCTAGTACATGCTGCATTGAAAGCGCACCAATTATCAAGATTTTCCTATATAAACTACAGCCAGTGGTATACTAGTGCTATCAGGCTGATTCTATACATACCTTTAGCTGTCAGATTGGATGTATAGTTTTTGAAATACAAGTAAGTAAAGTTACAGAAATGTACAGCTTTTTGATTGGCAGCAGCTGTCGAATAGCTAATATGTGGGTTGGGTTTTGCTATCTATTCCTGCCCCTGTCTTCTGCCTGACCTCTGTAGATTCTACACTGTATTGGCTCCTTCAAGGTATGAGTCATTTCTGTCACGTGATAGAGGCCTGTTAGAAATGCATCCCATACAGTCTATTATCTACCAAGGCCAGGCAGCAGACAAGGGCAGAAATAGATAGCAAAACCCCACCCACATATTAGCTATTCGGCAGCTGCTGCCATTTAAACAGCTGTGCCTTTATGTAACTTTACTTGCTTGTATTTCAAAACCTATACATCCTAGCTGACAACTAAAAGTATGTATAGAATCAGCCTGATAGGGCCAGAATAGCACTGGCTTTAGGTTATATCAGAAAATCCTGGTGATTGATGCGCTTTAAAGGGAATCTGTCACCAGGCTTATGCTTTCCAATATATGAGAAGCATAAAATAGCCACATACTGGGCTTTTTGCTGTAGTTGTCATAAAATTGCTGTTTTATTTGCTGCAGCTCTGCTAGTACTCTCAATGATAAGCTCTGTCCAACCGTGTCCACAGCATTGAATGAACAACCTCTACTCATGCCTCATGTTTACCCTTGTTAAAATAAAAACGTTTATACTAACCTCCTGTGCCCGCTGTTACAAGGTGTTTGGTTCAAAACTCGCCGAGTGTTTGGACTACTTCTAAGGCCTCTTTCACACGTACGTGCCTCTGCTACGTGTTTGGCAGTTTTCTCACGTACCGGAGACACGTACACACGTAGACCTAGGTATTCCTATGGTTTTGGACACACGTAAGTATTTGCGCATGGAACGTGTGTCCGTTCCGTACTTACGTGTGTCCGTGTGTTTCTCACGCCGACATGTCCGTTTTCTCTCCGGCATCACGGGTGTCACACGTAATGCAAACGGACCACACGGATGTGTTCTGTGTGACACGCATCGGAGAAAAGACGTGTCTGTGAGAAAAAAAAAAACATTACTCACCTTCTCCTGCCCTGCTGTCTCTGCCGCTGCTGTCACTTGCTGCCGACCGCCGCTCATTGCATATTCACTTCACTGCGGCCGGAAGCAGCAGCGGGGAGTCGGCAGGACCGGAGACCGAAGATCAGCACCACGGACAGTGACGCCAGGGACAGGTGAGTAGAAAGTTCCCGTTCTCCGTGTGTTATCACGGATAACACACGGAGAACACACGTAGCCCATAAACACAGCTCACGGAGGCCAAAACTCACCTCTGACACGTCCGTGAAAAACATGCGTGGTTTTTCACGAACGTGTGAAAGAGGCCTAACACTGTTCACACAGCAGAGTCAGACACTCCACACGATGCTGCTTTTGAGTTACACAGACAGGCTCGGAAGTCGACCAGCTGTGCTCTTGTTCGTAATCGGGCGTGCAGGAGTTCATTTCTGCTAGTCTCTGGATTAGGCCGGCTTCTCACTTGCGATTAACTCGTACGAGGTGCAATGCGAGAAATTCTCGCATTGCACTCGGACCCATGTTAATCAATGAGGCAGCTCCCATCTGCTATTTTTTTTCTCACTCCAAATCGGACTGAGCAAAAAATCGCAGCATGCTGCGTTTTGGTGAGTTTCTCGCACGAGTCTCTCCAATGCAACTCTATGGGAGCGGGTAAATAAACGGATGTCACACGGACGGCACACACACCATCCTAGTCACATTCGTTTTTCTAAATACATTTATCGCATGTTTCAGAAAACACAGGAAATGAGTGAGGTCTCACAATGTCGGTCAATCTCTATCTCTGTCAGTCGGTCTCTCCCTCTCGGTCTCTATTCTCTCTCTGTCGGTCGGTCGGTCTCCCTCTCTGTCTCTATCTCTCTCTGTCCATGTCGGTCTATCCCTCTCCCCCCCTCTCTCATACTCACCGATCCCCGATCACCAGCGCGGCGCTGCACGGCGTTCACACTGTGGTGGCTTCTCCTCTTTTGAAAAAGCCGGCCGCTCATTATTCAGTCTCGTATTCCCTGCTTTCCCCGCATCTATGAGATGCGACAGTCCCGGGACTGTACCAGGCTCATCCCGAATTGCCCTGGTGTGGTGGCAATCGAGGTAATAAGGAGTTAATGGCAGCAGCCCATATCTGCTACTAAGTCCTAGGTTAATCATGGCAGATGTCTCCCCAAGATACCTTCCATGATTAACCTGTTAGTTAAAGAAAATACACACATCCAAAAAATCCTTTATTTGCAATAAATGACAAGAAACAACAACCTCTTTCACCATTTTAATAAAGTCCCCAAATACCCCTCCAGGTCCGACATAATCCACAGCGGTCCCTCGACGCTTTCAGCTCTGCTACATCGGAAGCTGACAGAGAGCAGTCACAGACCACGACCGCTCTCTGTGAGCTCCCCGCTGCAGTGAGCCGCGCTATCAGCGATGTCATCACTCAGGTTACCCGCGGCCACAAATCTCCGCGGGAGGACTGAAGCTGTGGCTGCGGGTAACCTCAGTGACAGCACCGCTGATAGCGTGGCTCACTGCGGTCACTCAGGGGATTTGCGGTCACCGGTGAGACCTTCACCGGTGACCGAAAATCAGGCCATGGCACACAGACAGAGCTGCGGGATGACAATGAAGTCAGGTGACGTTCATCCAACTTCATTCTGATCATGCGGCTCTGTCTGTGTCTGCTGTCAGCGGCCATTCAGCTCTGCTACATGGCTCTGTCTGTGTCTGCTGTCAGCGGCCATGTAGCAGAGCTGAATGGCAGATGACATAGTAAAAACGGATCCCATATGCATCAAACACGCATTGCGCACGGAATGCAATCATGAGAAAAATCTCAGGATCGCAGTGCAGTTGCATTGCACACTGATCATAACGTGAATTAAAATCGTCCGATTTTCTAGCATGCAACTCGGACCGATTTTACAAGCATAAGTGTGTTTCCAGCCTTACTGCTGGAGTCACATGTTGCAGGAGACTTATCACAGTTTGCACCAAACGTATTAATAATAATATTATAATATTTATTTATTTATATAGCGCTATTAATTCCACAGCGATTTACATACATTGACAACTCCGTCCCCATTGGTGCTCACAATCTAAGGTCCCTATCAGTATGTTTTTGGAGTGTGGGAGGAAACCGGAGACCCCAGAGAAAACCCACGCAAACATGGGGAGAACATACAAACTCCTTACAGAGATGGTGGAGCCTGGTCTCTCATGTCTAGATAACTTATGCGATCCCGGTCTTTGTGCATTGATAACCTGTTGCTGGTGAACTTCTGTGTGCTGTTGAAAATACTTTTGTTTTCTGATTATTTTCTCCCTTACTTTAGTTTACTCCTAATCATGTATTGTCTGTACCTCTCTGTGAAGGATTGCTGTGAGTTTGAGTTTTGTTTTTTCCACATCTGTTTATTTGTGTGGGATTAATCACTCCTGTCCCCACTCTCTCATGGGTGAAGGGAGGGGGGGTCACTGGACCAGGGTTGTACAGGAGGTAGGGTTAGGAAGGCGGCCCAGACATCGTCACCTTCAGTCATATCTTTGGAATCAGGGTCAGTGAGGATAGCCCTAGCCTGAGGGCCAGTTCAGGATCCCCTGTTCACAGTGATCCTGTCACACTCTGTGACAGCAATGATGTTCCAGAAGTGTCAATTGTTACGTGACTTGAGATCTACACCCAATCACTGTACCCACCATTAGACATATAAATAATCAAGATGAAGTGAACGCTGTGGCTGCTGCTCAATTCCTGTTGATTACTGGTATATCCACAGACTTTACAGGCCACGCTACACTCTGCGTGGGTCAAAAGTGACTTTTACAATGTAAGTCTCTGAAGCCTCAGAATGATGCTCCATAAACTTACATTGTAAAAGAGACTTCCAGCGCTCACTCAAAGCACAGCGTGACCTGGAAAGTCTGCTGAGGGTTGACATAGTATAGTACCCTCATACTACATATCATGCACATACACATATTTAATGAATAAAAAAACTTAATTTGATTCTTTAACTCAATTTGTTTCACCAAGTGACAGGTCCCCTTTAGGCTACTTTAACACATCCGGTTTTTGCTCTGCGACACAATACGGCGCTCTGCAGAAAAACCGCAACCGTTTTTTTTTGCCGCCGGTTGCGTTTTTTTTGCATAGACTTACATTAGTGCCGTATTGTGCCGCAGGGGCTTGCGTTCAGTCTGGTTTTTGCCGCATGCGGCAGATTTAGCCGATGCCGCGGCCGGATGGAACGTTGCCTGCAACGTTTTTTGCTCCGGCAAAAAAACCGCATCGCGCCGCATCCGGCCGCTGCGGCGCATTTTTCAATGCATGCCTATGGACGCCGGATGCGGCGCGATGCAGAAAAAACGCATCCGGCCGCCGCATGCGGTTTCTTCCACTGCGCATGCTCAGTAGCGTGCCGCAACCGGAAAAAAACGGACCGGCCGCATGTAAAAACTTATGCAAAGGATGTGGTGTTTTCGCCGCATCCGTTGCATAGGTTTCACAGCCGGATTGAGCCGCACGGCTCAAACCGGATGTGTGAAAGTAGCCTTAGACTAGCCAAATTAAGGAGTCCTAGAGCTTCAGGACATGTTTAGGAAACATATCAAACCAAATGAAAGTGTTACCAAGATACATAGAAACCTCCATCAGATCGTAACGCAATCCTAAAAGTTATTTGTGACAGAAAGGTGAAATATGGTTTTTTGGTTTTTTTTTGTTCACAGTTGGTCCCTTGATATAAGCACACAAATATTTGAGTAGAAGGAGATATGTGCACATTGTTGCTGATAAGGTGCTTCCCTCACAGCAGCTGTGTTCCCATCTGCCAATGGGCTCTTTTGAGAAGATAATGCTCCATACCACAAGGCTAGAAAAGTCCTGGAGTGCTTCCAAGAACATGGCAGGGATTTCAGCTTAATGCAGTGGCCTCCCCAGCCAACAGATCTCAAAGGGCAATCAAGAATCTGTAGGATGAGAGAAAAGCGGTATTTCACAGAATTCCCAAGAGAATTTTGAGGATGTATGTAATTACAATGTGTGTAAGGATTCCCTTATTGTATTATAAGTGCCTTGTTCATTTTGCTGCGTTAGGCCATGGTCTCATATGCAAAAACGCAGCTTTATTTCGCCCAAGCTGCATTTTTTCCACACCAAAATACACAATAGCATTCTGCACTGAATATTGCAATTTTTTTTTGCTGCATTTTAGAGTACAATTTGCTCCTTTTTTTCATGTTTTTCTTGGTTTTTTGCAGATAAGAATCAGCATTATTTATGGATTTTTTTTAGCTTTTAGTGTGGCAATGCTGAAGTTCTGCACTTTAAAGTACCACTCCAGAATTTATTTTTTTTTCCTTTTGGTAGCAGAATGACACTTTAAATCTAAGCCCCTGCTACCTCTTCTCATATACTCACCCTCTGGCATCTTCACCTTTTTTCAGTTTCGTTCCAGTTTCGTTCCAGTTTAGCAGCACCATTTGTTTTGTGCTCCTTAACTTCTTGCTTGCTGTAAGCCAGAAGTTACGTCATAAGCATTCAGTACTATGAGAGCCAGAATGAGGCCAGAACAAGGCTCTCATAGACTTGTATTGATTTGTGACCTCCAGCTCCAAAAAAAACCCTCTGCAACTGGCGTCGGGTCTCAAATCGCACAAGACGCTAACAAAAGAAGACTCCAGAGAGTGAGTATAACGCAGGGGAAGTCCACCAAAGCACCATTCCAGCAAGAAAATTAAAGAAATAGTAATGCAAATTAACTTGTAAAGCGCCATGGAATAAATGGCGCTATAATAATAAATAATAATAATAATAATAATTAGCCATGTGTTGAACTGACATCATACCAGGAAGGAGCCCATGAACTCTAGCATCTGCCCTACTGTGAATGAAGCAGAGCAGGGCACCAGCGCGTCATTCCACAGGCCAATGTGCAGCAGCATGATGAGGTTATCAAACTACTGCAAGCAACGCGGAGGTGGCAAGGACATGGCATTCGGCGGGGAAAGATAAGCGTTCCGTGAGCTGAAGATCACCGGGGGACCTGGTGACCCAAGTCACTGCCTTGCTTCAGTTGGATGTGCATCAGAGGGTGCACATCCAGCTGAAATGCATCGTAGCTCAAAGAGGTTTTTTTTATAGAAATTTATATATATTTATATATATATATATATATATATATATATATATACACTGTATATATATACTCAAGTTTTTCCAAGAATGGAGATGAGAGTGTGGAAGGTTTGAGGGGTGGAGTTGGAGTCTGGGTGGAGTCTCAAGGGGGCCCAAAAATGTTGCCAGTATGGGGCCCTGAAATTCCTACTGGCCGCCCTGTATGTAATGGATTTGTCTAGGTTTCTCGTAAGGTGATTGGGTGTACAAATGGATTATCTAGGGCATCAAAGTAATAAAATTAGTCCAAATTACGATGAAAAGATTTTAAAACCTTATTTCCTGTAAGAACACCTTCTGAATCTTAAATATCACCAGTATGTCTTCAGCTTCTGCCTCTACATAGGGGCTTAGACTTTGATACACACAGGAAAACTTACCAAATCATGGAAGGATTTGCATTTTTCGGTTGCCGGATAAAATGACAAATATTCTCCTGATACCACAGGGGTAAATTGAACCTATGAAGGATTTTTCAACAGTTTTCTGGTGTGAAAAGTTGCAAATTATGACATACACAGTTTCTGCGCAAAAATTGCAACCTTTTACTACTTTGCTCTTGAAACTCTTGTGAAGTGGGTGGGAAAAGGAACAATCGCATTTCTCACTCCAGTAGGGGAGAAACGGAAAACGAGAAGTACTGTATCTAAATATGCATAAAATATATTCACCATCTTTGATAAGTTGGTCACAAATAAAGGCAACACATCCCCTAGTTAAAACTGACTTTTGAAAATGATGAATTCCCCTCATGTGGTTGAATTCATAGGTCACAGATCCAAAGGTACAAAATTTACCTACATATGTAATATAATTAATAGATAAGTATTTTACATGGATGCTTAAATATTTCAACCATACAATGGCAAAATAATAATACCTTAAAGTGCTAAATAATACTACCACGTATTGCTTCAGTAATTCCATGATATACTGAACAAATATCTTTATACAGACACATAAATACATACAATGCCAAATATTACCACAATATAGACTCAAATAGTCCCACCGTAATATGCTTGAATTATACTGTCACAAAATATAAAGGATAGTGCTGGTGATTAAAGGGTTTGTCCACAACGTGGCAACCCTTTCTTACCTGTGTAGGGGGGGTTAACGCTACGCCACCCCCCTGCAGAAGTAGCCGACACACCGAATGGGTTTGTCAGCTGTAGAAAATTGTATGTGTATTTTGTAAATGACCACCAGGTGGCGGTGTGGGTTTGTGACGGCTGCCCTGGCACCTGGTTAGGTAAACAATGGGTTAAGAGAAAGGAGGAGGATAGGATATTGTATATATAGGACATGATATAGCAGGAAGGTAGGAGAGTCCCCAGGAGGAGATAGAAAGAAGAAGCCTTTTTATTGTACTGGTTAGTGATCTTAAGGGTCACCCCTTTGATCCAGAACACGTGGGGTCCTGCTCTTGAGGGGACTGTGGAACTGCGTCCTCAGAAGCGAGGTTTAGTCCGGTCGGGAAGGCGTCCATTCTTTCCTGGAGTCGATACCCAAAGAAATTCCCTGCAAGACCAAAGAACAGGGGTCCTTGACAGAGAAGGGTAGGTACTGGTCTATAGCACAAGCAGAGGAGTGCTGTCGCATGTAGCCTGAGCTCCAAAGCGCAAGCTAATCCCTGTAGGTGGGACGGATAGGCTTAAAGGGAACCTGTCACCACTTTTTCGGCCTATAAGCTGCAGCCACCACCACTGAACTCTTATATACAGCATTCAAACATGCAGTATATATGAGCCCAGGGTGCTGGGTAGAACATAAAAAACACTTTATAATACTCACCTAGGAGGTCGCTCCGCTGCAGACTGGTCAGATGGGTGCCGCCGTTCTCCGGGACCGGCGCCTCCCCTTTCGGCCATCTTGGTCTTCCTTATTTTGAATCCACGGTGCATGACGCGTCTATGTCATACACACGTGCCGACATTGAGGTCCTGCGCAGGCGCACTACAATACTTTGATCTGCCCTGAGCAGGGCAGATCAAAGTGCGCCTGTGCAGGACCTCAATGCTAGCGCATGTGTATGATGTAGACGCATCATGCACCGCGGCTTCAGAATAAGGAAGACCAATATGGCCGAAAGGGGAGGCGCCGGTCCCGGAGAACGGCGCCACCCATCCGACTGTTGTGCACCGGAACGACCTTCTAGGTGAGTATTATAAAGTGTTTTTTATGTTCTACCTAGCGGCCTGGGCTCTTATATACTGCATGTTAGAATGCTGTATACAAGAGCCCAGTGGTGGTGGCTGCAGGTTATAGGCCGAAAAAGTGGTGACAGGTTCCCTTTAAGGACTATTTGAATCGGTTTATGCAGCGTTGATGTCAGACAGAAGAATGAGGGGCCTAGTGGTGTCCGATGCAGCCCAGGTGCCAGGAAAGTGGTCGGCCGTTAAATTATATGTGAAAGTGGAGTCTGGAAAGAACCCCATCAAGTCAAGAAGCGGTGCCCGTGTAGTGCAAGTGAAGACAGCATCTGTAACGAAGAATAGTAAAGTTCTGTTGTTAAAAGAGAATACTCCAGTGTGCACTTTATTGTCACTTTATTGAGAGAGGAGCGGCGACTGGGAGGCAAGGGATTACTGAGTGGCTGCGCTGCAGCCTGGTATCCCCTGTACACATGACTACCACTGCTTGCCCCGTGCCCCCCACACCTGCTAAAGTCCCACATAGAGAACATTTCCTCATCTCCCAGACCACTGCTGTTTCTGCTTTTCAGCACTGTCTCCACCACTGCTTCTAACCAGCAGAAGACAACTCTACAGAGTGTTGAAAGGCTTAAAGGGGTTATTCTCCACTAGGACAACCCTTTCTGATTCCACATATTTCCCCCAGGTAAAATAATAAAGCCTATACTCACCTGTCCCCTTTCTGTTGAGGGGTTGTGATTGTGACGTCATTCGAGCCCCGTGTCCAAATCAGTGCCGACTTTGGTATCCTCACCTTTGGACCAATCGAGCAATCAACAGGAAGTGAGCACAGCCACAGTGCTTACTTCCTGTTGAGTAACACGTTTGGTCCAAAGGCAGGGAGACCAAATTCAGTGCTGATTGGACACAGGGCTCACGTGATGTGACAACCCCACATGAATCCCGACATGGCGAGCCTGGACACCGTTGGAAGGGTGCCGGCCATGGAGGTGAGTATAGCCTTTATTATTTTACCCTGAGGACACGTGAAATCAGAAGGGGTTGTCCTAGTAGTGGACAACCCCTTTAAACCTATAAGCAAACAAGACTGGACACTATAGCAGTTAAGAAGGAGTATTCCAGTAGTGCACAAATAATGCTTCCACAGAGTGCTTAAAGGGGACCTGTCACCAGATCAGAAATGTCCAGTTCTTGCTATTATTTTATTTCAGTTGCTCCAGAGTATTCCGGGTTCTGTTTTGTCTTGTTTTTCTTTTTAAATCCACCATATGGTTCCAGAAATATGGACCTTTTTATTTAGTGCAATTTTTTGGATCTCTCACAAGGAGGAGTGGCTCACATGTTCTCTGGAGGCATATCTTTAATCTACTCTGCATAATTACTCTGCAAGCCGCTCCCCCTTCATAAAGACCATAAAAATTATCACTGGATGAAAAGGCCCATATCTCTAGATCCGTATAGCAGATATAAATAAAGAAAAAAACTGAATACTCAACAGAACAGTAAGAATAAAATAAGAACAAAAACTGGACACTTTTTACTTTTTGACAGGACCTCTTTAAATATTATCACCATTCAGATGAAAGGGCAAAGAATAGAGCAATAGAAGTATTAAAAAAAGGGAGAAACATAAGCATCCAGGTCGGTAATTTTATCTTGAAAGCTGAAGCTTTTGTCAGGGGAGAGGAGTTGAGTAGTGAATACATAAAGTGCTTGGATAGCTGTCATGACACAGTGCCAATGGGTTTTACTAGGGCCGGCACAGCACTGATGGTGGCTGCCACATGTCAGGGTTTTTTTCCCTGTAACTAATGCTGCTGTATCTCTTACACTGAAATAGTCAAATAAAAACCTTTCTAAAAATACAAAAATCTCAATAAGATATTAAAAAAAAAGCTGTGCCTTCTCATTAACTGTGACTCTAGTGCAGATACATATAATAAATCTAAATAAACAGTAGATGACAGTCAACACAAAAAAATTATTCCATGTACAGTATTCTAGGGTTTCTCATATATGATGTCTTTGTACTTATGATTCTACACACCATGGATCCGATTCATTACGACTGGTGTTACGTACAGTATGACAACCGTAATAAGGGGCATGCAAGAACAAGATGCGCCAAATTCATTAAGCGATGCATGCTATTTAATGAGTTTGCCGTGTCTTATCAGTTGCGTGTGCCTCAGTGCACCTCGCCAGAAATGTTACTCCAGTCTTAGTTTAGAGTATCATTTTTACATAATTTTTCACCACCACTAGGTTATTAAACTTGGGGTTATTTAGTTTGGAAAAACGAAGGCTTAGGGGGGATCTAATCACAATGTATAAATATATGAGGGGACAGTACAGAGACCTTTCCAAAGATCTTTTTACACCTAGGCCTGCGACTGGAACAGGGGGGCATCCGCTACGTCTTGAGGAAAGAAGGTTTAATCATAATCACAGACGAGGATTCTTTACTGCACGAGCAGTGAGACTATGGAACTCTCTGCCGCATGATGTTGTAATGAGTGAGTCACTACTAACATTTAAGCAGAGCCTGGACGCCTTTCTTGAAAAATGTAATATTACCAGTTATGTATATTAGATTTTATGACAGGGTGTTGATCCAGGGAATTAGTCTGATTGCCGTATGTGGAGTCAGGAAGGAATTTTTTTCCCCATTGGAGCTTGTTTGCCACATTGTTTTTTTTTTTTTTTTGCCTTCCTCTGGATCAACATGTTAGGCTACGGGTTGAACTAGATAGACTTAAGCCCGCTTTACACGCTGCAATGTATCTTACAATGTGTCGGCGGGGTCACGTCGTAAGTGACGCACATCCGGCATTGTAAGGTACATTGCAGTGTGTGACAGGTACGTGCGATTGCGATTGAACGGTAAAACGTTCATCGCAAACACATCGTACCTGTCTCTAGAATTGCACGTCATATTGTTCATCGTACCCGGGGTAGCACACATCGCAGCGTGTGACACCCCGGGTACGATGAACAGATCTCACCTGCGTCCTGCGGCTCCCGGCCCACAATGCGGAAGGAAGGAGGTGGGCGGGGTATTTACGTCCCGCTCAGCTCCGCCCCTCTGCATCTATTGGCCGGCTGCCACGTGACGTCGATGTGACGCCGAACGTCCCTCCCACTCCAGGAAGTGGACGTTCATCATATCACCACATCGAGGTCGTATGGAAGGTAAGTATGTGTGACGTGGGGCTACTCGTATGTGCGGCACGTTCAACAAATTGAACATGCCTCACATACGATGGGGGCGTTGCAAATCGCATACGAAATCTTATGCGAAATTGCAACGTGTAAAGCAGGCTTTAGAGTCTCCCTTCAACCTTAAAAAAACTATGAAACTATGATACTATTGGTAAATTTGATGGGTGAGCATTTACACACCCTGGCTCCTCCCCAGCATGGTCTCTTTTGCTGGAGCTGTCCGAAACTGGCAAAATTTTTTTTTTTTGTTTTTTGGGTTTTTTTTACTCTTAAACACTTTGGTGAATCAGGGCCTGAGGGTAATTGAAGGAAAAACTCCAATACAAATCTGCATTATACTCTGCATGTGCAAGGTAGGCCTAAGACACATGTGCCGCCAGCAGCCAGGCTGCTCGGATCCGAATCCGCAGTGTGGCTCGAGGGGTCTCCGGACCCGGGGGTCTCGCGGACACTTCAAATAAACAGGGGAATTGGTTGTATGTGGAATTTTCTATACAGTCCGTGACGCCACTCACAGCTTGTGGTAAGATGGGATACCACCGCTGCTACTAAGGAGCACCCGGGGGCGTTGGAATGGCAGCTAGTTTTTAACCCTCCGTGGGTAGGGGTGGATGCCCCGGGGCCCAGTGTCACTGTGCTGAGGATGGTGGCTGCAGGGGCGGGCGCGCTTGGTCGGACCGGGGGATGTTAGTGTACTCACAGTCAAAGAAATCACACAAGTCAAGCGGTAAACCAAGGTGCCAGTGGCCGGCCGCCGCGGCCGGGTGTATTCTGGTCCCTCAATTGGGGTGATGGTCTGTGCCACTTTCCTCTGCACTGTTTTTAGTTCTCTTTGGACTTACTGGTGTGAAACATGGGAGTCCGCTTCCAGAACTACGGGTGGGAGCCTTGCCCGCAGACGCTGACCCGTGGGATCTAAAGGGGCCCTGGCGGATGCCCTATCGCCCACGGTGGGCTGCTGGTCTGCTCTTTTGGGACTTTGGGTGTGACAGGACCTATAATCCTGTCCTCAACTGGTGAATTATCAAAGCCGGTGGTTCCGATCCTTGCTTCAGGGTCCAGGTACCTCCTCTGTGCACGGTTTCCAGGTCGGTAGTCCATTGTCGGTACCCGGAGCGCTCCTACCCTGTCCCGGGCCACCTCCTGAGAGACACGGACCACCGTCTGCCACCTAGCCAGCACGCCGGGGCTCCAACCCCAACGCTTTTCCTCTATGGCTTCCACTTGAACTTCACTTTCTCCTCTCCTCTCCTCTCTCACTCCTACTCCGAACTCTGCACTCTCCACTTTCAACTGTGAACGCTGCACTGCTACTCTTTTCACGCCCCGGATTCTCTAGACCCCTAGGTGGGCGTTGCCTTCCGCCTGGTCCCGCCCATTGGTGTGCCTTTCCTACCCTGGTGGGGGTGACTAGGGTTTTGTCGGCTCGGTGTAACCCTATGAGGGAATGTGTTATGTGGGGGTCTACTTTGTGTTACCACCTGGCGGCGCCAGGGCGTTACACACCCAGCATGAAAATCGGAGCAAGTGGAATGCGATAAAACATCGCACTCCACTCAGTCCAATATTAGCCTGTGTGCCAGCACCCATGAGCGATTATTTTCTCAGCCCTAACCGGACCGAGAAAATAGTCGCAGCATGCTGTGGGTGCAATGCAATCGTTGTTTTTCTCGCACCCATTCAAGTCTATGGGGCGAGAGAAAAATCACTCTGCACTCACAGTACACCGTTGTACTGCGAGTGCAGAGCGAGAATGGCAAAAGCCGGCAACGGAGGAGGGAGGGAGATAAATCCCTCCTCAGTGCTGGCCCGCCCCCCACAGCTGTAGTCCAATCACATGATTGGACTTCCGTCGCAGTGACACTCGCATGACACACGGCTTCCGCTGTGCTGCCAGCGTGAGTCGAGTGTCATGCGAGGATCGCAGTAGTCCCCCGTGTGGCCCCGGCCTTAATAATAGACTTTCTTATTTGGTGTGACTCTAAGTACTGGATGTGGAAGGAGAAGAAACACCCTCTTGAAGAATTTATAGTGCGTGTAATATGTTATATTGATGCATTTTCCATTTGTTGATGCGTGATGCGGTTGTTCAAAGGGAATCTGTTACCAAATTTTTGCAATGCAATCTGAAAGCAACATGATGTAGGGGGCAGAGACCCTGATTCCTGAGCAGTATCATTTAATGAGCTGCTTGCTGCAGTTTTTCAGTTTATTTAAAAAAATCCTTCTGGGGGGGCATGGCTAGACATGGCCGAGTGAAGACGTGCAGCTCCTAAGCTCCGCAGCAGAATCCCTCTATCCACCGGCATCCCTGTGCAGAGATGGGTCAGACCTCCGCCAAAAAGACCAGGTTCCGCACTGCTGCCCACCTGACATCTCCACAACACAGCCTGGAGGCTTACCTCTCCAGCTGTCGGAGAGAGAAGCCTTGGACGTCTATGCGGCCTGTACATGAGACAGACCGCGCTGCTGGGACCTCCGTGGCGGTGAGCGTGGGAGAGATCCAGCCGCCGAGGGAAGCTGGAGACGGGCCAAGTCAGGCCCGGAAGGGTGAGTTTGCACCCGGAGAGCTGAGAGCCTCTACACCGGGAGGGGAGAAGTCCAGTGCGGCAGCAGCGCCATTCCAAGATGGCCTCCGCAGCAGATCACCGGCAGAGACCTGCAAGGCAGCAGAGACAGCGCAGGTCAGCCCACCACAGACCTCGTCCCTGAGACAGCCGGCAGGCGCTGATAAAACCCCACAAGGGAGATGAGTAGGGGTCTGTATGGCACACCAGACACCTTTATCCTCGGGACAGATGCTGGCGCCACGGGGGAGAGAATCTGGGAAATGCTCTGGACCTCCCCTTACTTCTGATAGCAGCTGGTGTGGTGGTCTGGAGGGCGCACTGACACAGAGTGGGGGAGGCACCCATTCCCCACTGATGGTGGAGGGGGATGGGGGGTCACTCCTCCATGAAGATGAGGAGTCGGCGCAATGGGTGATACCGATGGGAGTGGCAGCACCAAGCCCTCTATCCAGGTGGTCCACGGGCTAATGGGCAGACAGCTCTCCCCCCAACTCCCTGCCTCGCCTGAGAGATCACCACCCTTACATCAGTCGAGCCCCGACACTCGATTGATACCACATGTGCTGATCGTGGTCGTCTCCCAAGGGGGGGGGGGGGCGCAGCCCTACAGATAACAGTCAAGTTACCATATAACCTCTGTGGCCCTTCCCCCTGTCTGAGGGAGAGGATAGACCAGCCTCCCTGGCAGGCCTCCGCGCCCTTCTGCAGGTAATACCTACCAAAAGGGACATTGCGACTTTAACAAATCAAGTCATAGCAAAATGCAAGAAGGAATTTGCCCAAATCAGAGCGGAGCTCTCGTCTCTAACCTCTAGAGTGGATGATGTTTCCGTGGTACAAGAAAATAATTTCACTTCTATGCATACCTTACAAGCTACAGTACAAAAGCACAACAAGCAATTGTTCTCCCTACAGCAAAATATGGACGCTATAGAGAACCGCAATAGGAGAAATAGTTTCTGCATCAGAGGACTACCAGAGTCTATTGCTTCAGTGGATGTCCCCTTGGTGTTAGCCACAATCTTCAACAAGCTCTTCAGACGACCACCAGGGCCTGGGATTGAACTTGATAGAGCCCATAGAGCACTCCACCCTCTTAACCCGGAGGATACCCGTCTAAGGGACATTATCTGCCGGGTCCACTTCTACACTCTCAAGGAGGCGATCCTGTTGGCGGCAAGGAAAAAACCTTACCTCTCATACAATGAGACCCCTATTAGGATCTTACCGGATGAGAAGATGCCCAAGCCACTAGAGTCTCCTATGTCTCCACCTGAAGAGGTTGTGGACTACCGGGAACCTACCTGAGGTTCTTGCATTACCTGTCGGGGATGTCGATTGCGTTTAGGTATTATGATGCCTGTGGTTTTGTATATTACATGTTTTCCTTTTAAGATTGCTCAGTTGAAAAGGAGCTGTCTTTTGGTTATGCCTGACCACTTTTTCCCCCAAATAGGTTGGGAAGCCCTGCCCTGCTGATTTGATGCGGGCATGCTCCCGTTGATTGTATTCACATGTTTAGTGTTGAGTGCGAAGGCTATCCCTCTGCTTTTGTTTTGTTTCTCTGATTCCTCACTTTTTCTCTTTTTTCTATTTCCCTTTCTCTATACTGGACCTTGCCACGGGGACCATGCACCGAAACCATAGTCTTGTCCTTCTCCCATTGCAGAATCCAAACTACATTATGAATGGCGGACCTGAACATTGCATCCTTCAATGTGACAGGCTTCATCACTCCAGAGAAACGAGCTCAGATCCTTTATCACCTTTACAAATGTAAGGTACACCTCATTTGCCTCCAGGAGACACATTTTAAAACTAACCACACGCCAAAGATTAAAAATTAATTCTACACCACATGGTTCTTTGCCAACAACCTGGAGACACGCTCAAAGGGGGTGGCGATAGCCTTGCATAGATCCGTCCCTCACCAATTATTAGGTCTCAAAATAGATGAAGAGGCACGCTATTTCGTTCTATCGCTGTCCCTGAATGACCAAGACTTCACAATAATTAATGCATATGCACCCAACCAGAATCAGGACTGCTTTGTCGCCGGACTGGTGTGCACTGCCCTTTTTTTGATTAGGGGCTCAGTGATTCTGTGCGGGGACCAAAACACGACGCTGGACCCAGCCATGGATAATTCCAAAAGTCGATCAAGCCTTTCCTATGCACTAATTAAGCAAGTTAAAAAATCTTTATTACAACTTCAACTGTATGACTCATAGCACATACAGCATCCCTCAGATAGGGATTACAGTTTTTACTCACACTTGCAGGACTCATACATACGGGGATTGGCAACATCCTATGGTCGGATCACGCTCCGGTGTTCTGCTCCATACTTGTGCCCTCCATGGCAAGGACGATGGGATCCTGGCGGTTTAACGAGTCGTTGCTTCTGGATGAGAGTTGCGTCTCAGATATTCGCACCTCTATCTCAAATGTTGTTGGGGACCATGCATCAGATGCCACTGTGCCTGTATTTAAGTGGGAAGCCCTGAAATGTGTCCTTTGCGGGACTCTCATTAAACATTTCTCCCGAATTAAAAAAAGACAGGGCTCAAGCCATTAAAGAATCTCTCCAGAGAGTCACAACCCTGGAACTTCTCCATAAACGTCCGCTTGCAGGCTCAACACTCCTGAGAGCGAGATTGGAGGTGAAAAAATTATTGGACTCCTCATATAGACACATTATCCAATTGGGCAGGAGCAGGATTTACGTGTTTGGTGACAAACCAGGTAAAATGTTAGCCAATTCACTGCGAGCCGAAACGGCAAAAGACCTGATCCCTTGCATCAATTTATTGCCAACAGACTAAATCCTCTCCTACCAGATCTGATCCACCTAGATCAGGTTGAGTTTGTCCCGGTACAAGAGGCTAGGGATAATACCCTCAAAAGGCTGGAAATTATTCAATACGCTCATGCTCGGGGGATTCCTTTGATGATCCTGTCACTGGATGCCGAGAAGGCCTTTGACAGGATATCAAGTGAGTCGCTTTCTCAAACACTAAATCATCTTGAGCTGGGCCCCAAGTTACGGCTAAAATACTTGCTCTGTATCATTCCCCGTCGGCACTCTGTCTTCTCCTGTCACCATTCATAACAGGACAAGATAGGGGTGTCCCCTATCCCCTCTACTATACATTCTGGTGATGGAACACCTCATGGCTGCTCTGCGGGCCAACTAGGACATCTGCGGGATTCGGATAACAAACCAGGAATACAAATGCTCGGCTTTTGCCGATGATCTTTTAATCTATCTCACAACCCGCTTGTGGCAGTCCCGTCTCTGATGTCCGAGTTGGAAAGCTTTGGTAAATGGGTCAACTTCCGGATAAACCTTGATAAATCTGAGGCGCTGAGGCCTTGAACATTTCCCTCCCTCAAAATTTAGTTTCCTCCTTAAAGCCCAATTACCCTTTTAAGTGGCCCCAAAGCAATAGCATCGGGTACATGGGCATCACCATTCCATCTGACCTGTCCAGATTGTTCTTACTTAACTTTCAACAATTCCTTATTAAATTGGAGAAGGACTTGGCCACATGGCATCAGGGGGTCATGTCATGGTTTGGGAGGGTTGGCACCCTCAAAATGCCCAGATTGTTATACCTTCTGCTGACTGTGCCTGTTCACATCCCTGCGTCATACTGGCATAAGATCCAAAAATTATTAATTGAATTTGTCTGGTCCAATTGTCGGCCTAGAATACAAGGTAGTGTTCTGACCAGACCGAAGGATGCGGGTGGTCTGGGGCTGCTGGATGCCGAGGGTATCACTTAGCAGCGGCCCATGCACGGGTTCTTGACTTGCATGGCAGGAGGTCTAAGTTGTGGGTGCGTATGGCCCATGATGTCTGTTCTTTGTCGGTGTCAACTGTCCCCTGGACCTGGCCCCGACTTAACCGCTGCAAACTTGTGGTAGGGTATAGTGTTGGGCAGACTTTACGCACAATACATGCTCCTGATAGGAAATGCGACCTGATTCGTACGTGGGGACCGATGATGCCGGTGACGGATAGCCCGAGATTCCCTCCGGGTACCTCCGCTACCCTTTTCTTAGATGGTTCTAGGAGGGCGCCTCTTCGTCTCCTGCATGTAGCCCCACAGGGAACTATCCTCCCGCTTTCCGCGATCCTGGAGGAGAAACCCCTAAAACTGCGTCATAATTTTGAATACGCACAGCTCCAACTTTTTATTTCATCCCTTACGCAGGTGAATGAGCTCTCATTCTCTCAATCCCCTTTTGAATTCGTGTGTACTGCGACTATGGCCCCCAATCACACTATTTCAGTTATATACAAACTACTGATCTCCAGGGGCTTGGACTCCCTCCAACCCTTCTGTGGAGCTCAATCAAGCGTTCTTTAAAGAACAATGGGAGCGTTGCTTTCATTTGTCGCATAAATCGGTGACTGCCACTAAAGGCAGCTTTACACACAACGACGTATCTAACGATATGACGTCGGGGTCACGGAATTCGTGACGCACATCCAGCATCGTTAGCGACGTCGTTGCATGTGACACCTACGAGCGACCGCTAACGATCAGAAATACTCACCAAATTGTTGATCGTTGACACGTCGTTCATTTTCCAAATGTCGTTGCTCATGCTGGACGCAGGTTGTTCGTCGTTCCTGAGGCTGCACACATCGCTACGTGTGACACCCTGGGAACGACGAACAACAGCATATCTGCATCCTCCGGCAACGAGGTGGGCGTGTCGTTAATGCGGCTGCTCTCCGCCCCTCCGCTTCTATTCGTGGGCCACTGTGTGACGTCGCTGTGACGGCGCACGAACCTCTCACTTAAAAAAGATATTGTTCGCCGGCAACAGTGACGTAGTTAGGAAGGTAAGTCCATTTAACGCGTCCTAACGATATTGTTCGCCTCGTGCAGCGATTTGCCCGTGACGCACAAATGACGGGGGCGGGTGCAATCACTAGCGATGTCACAGCGTGTAAAGCAGCCTTAAGTCCTAGGAGACTGGTTATAAAGGCATCTCAAGGTGGTACAGGGTTCCTTCCCTTCTTCACAGTTGGTGCCCAGAAATCCCGGATACTTGTTGGCAGTGTGGGAATCAGGGATGCACCATGACACATATATGGTGGTCGTGTACATCCTTGACTACCTTCTGGGATGGGGTACTGGAGGTGGTCCGGGAGGTTTTGGGGATTGTGGTGCCGAGACGTCCTGAGGCGGTCTTGCTCCACATGTTTCCAATGTCCCTAAAAGCTTACAAAAATATCTGTGTTGTGACAACTTCTTCAGGCCGCCAAGACCATTATTCCTTGCCACTGGAAGACAGCAGACTCTCCAACCTTGGAGGAGTGGATTGACGAGGCGAATGCGGTCTATCAGATGGAGAGGGTACAGGCCCAATCGCGGGGGGATGTGGAGTCTGTGATCACAAAATGGTTTTATTGGGTGTCCTATTTGGCGGGGTCTAACTCGAACCGAGGACATAACTTCACTTTTGAAAGAGACTCTCCGCCTTCCCTTATGGACATGGTTGGTAGGTGGTGACCCGTAGTTCCTTCCTCTTTGCTCACCCTTTCTTCTTTCGTCCTCTCACTCTTTGATACTTTCTCTATTAGAAGTTTTTCTTTTGTAATAAGTTTCCTTTGTGGGGGCAGGGGTTTTCTTGCATAAACACTTTCAGTGTTGGATACATCTGATAAATGTCACAACGAAGTATAAGAGAAACACCCTCTTGGGGTTTTTTTGGTTGGACTTCTTGGTCCCTATATTCTCAATATGGCGTGTAAGATGTAATTACGTGTTGTGACTTGTTCTGCTTTTTATGAAAACCAATAAAATATTTAAAATTTAAAAAAAATAAATCCTTCTTTTTTCTGCCGCAGATCAACCAGTTCTCTGAATGTTGAGCTGTGTATAATCCCGTCCACTGATTGTCAGCTTTCTGTGTATTCTGTACATTGGCAGAAATCTGTTTATCAGTCGTGAGGGCAGGGTTGCACAAAAATGAAGAACTACATGGCAGGAAACAACTAGGCGCAGTTACATAGATATTTAGATCGATATATACTGCAGCTCTATGTAGGTGAAGGACGAAGTCAGATTCTTTTGTTCCTATAAAACAACTATAAAGAAATGAGAAAAACATGACTGTGAGGACATAGGGATATATTGTGAGCTATAAGCCATATTCCTATAGCCGCCATCTTGTCAAGCTTCAATCAGTATGCTAATGAGCCTGAGGAAATTGTCTGTTTAGCAGTGGCTTGAGCAATAGGTAATCCCCTCTGATATGGAAATTAGGTGTCCTGTTCAGGCCTTGAGAACACAAAAGAGAAGGAAGACCCCCCCCTCTGGGACGCTGTGGAAGAAGTCACAGATTAATTAACAGGCATCCTGAAGTCCCCAGACAGACCGGCACTAGGAATAAATGTTCAATATTTCGTGAGCCGTGCTTCCTATAAATATGTCAAGCAGAAATATGGCATCGGGGCAGGCTGACGATCCCAGCACATATTTTATATAGGTGTGGGACCTTTGTAGGTAGCCCAAACTTGAAATTGGGCAGTGGGGCATCAGCAGACTAGCCATGTGTCCTATCATTGTGAAGGTAAAATCATAACTGTAAAAGTGAGAGCATTGGCGTCCGCCTACGACGTTCCCAGGCAAAGTTATGGCCAATAATCACTTTGGGATATTATTTTAGAGTCAAGACAGGGGTGGAGCAGTGCTCCCCTGTGAGGTCACAGGTAGGAGGGGACATGAGTTGTAGCCAGTTTGATAAACCCAACTCAGCCATTCTTAGCTCGTCTTTGCTCGGGGGTCAAGTGTGCTACACCTGTGAGAAAGTCCCTGGAACCCTGGTCGAACAGCGCCCCCCTGTGGCGAGACGCATAAGGTAACTGCTTGAACTGTATGCCTGTTTGTAACCATGCCTTATTTGTAGATGTACTCTGACCTACGTATATATTCTGTAGATTCCATATTTTATATATTGTAGTTGCTAGTGTGCCTTAGGCTGATTAAAATATATAATTCATCTTGGGCTGTTCTGTTATCTCGATCCTGAACTCCACGTCTGTGCGCTTAGCATAATGTTTATCGTAATCGATTGGTGGCAGCGAGTTTATGCCAAGGATCATTGTGGGGCGACCAGTGAGATTTGGGAGGTTTAGTGTTATGATCCGGAACCATGGAAGACCACCATAAATCATTGGTAAAAGGTGACAAGAGCATTGGCAACTAATCTGGCCGCTATCCCCTTACTAACCATCAACACTAGAAGTAGCCGAGGGGTGAACTAACATCCTGTGCACCGCGAACCTAGCTGGAGAAGCTAGCTATCCTAAAGGAAGGAAAGATGACTAACTCTCTGCCTCAGAAAAGAAATAAAGAATAGCAAGCCCCCCACATTCAAAGACTGCGGTGATATAGGAAAACACAATACACAGATAGATGATAGGATTAGCAAAAGGTGAGGCCCTACTGACTAAATACAGTTAGGTCCAGAAATATTTGGACAGTGACACAAGTTTTGTTATTTTAGCTGTTTACAAAAACATGTTCAGAAATACAATTATATATATAATATGGGCTGAAAGTGCACACTCCCAGCTGCAATATGAGAGTTTTCACATCCAAATCGGAGAAAAGGTTTAGGAATCATAGCTCTGTAATGCATAGCCTCCTCTTTTTAAAGGGACCAAAAGTAATTGGACAAGGGACTCTAAGGGCTGCAATTAACTCTGAAGGCATCTCCCTCGTTAACCTGTAATCAATGAAGTAATTAAAAGTTCTGGGGTTGATTACAGGTGTGTGGTTTTGCATTTGGAAGCTGTTGCTGTGACCAGACAACATGCGGTCTAAGGAACTCTCAATTGAGGTGAAGCTTAACATCCTGAGTCTGAAAAAAAAGAAAAAATCCATCAGAGAGATAGCAGACATGCTTGGAGTAGCAAAATCAACAGTCGGGTACATTCTGAGAAAAAAGGAATTGACTGGTGAGCTTGGGAACTCAAACAGGCTTGGCGTCCACGGATGACAACAGTGGTGGATGATCGCCGCATACTTTCTTTGGTGAAGAAGAACCCGTTCACAACATAAACTGAAGTCCAGAACACTCTCAGTGAAGTAGGTGTATCTGTCTCTAAGTCAACAGTAAAGAGAAGACTCCATGAAAGTAAATACAAAGGGTTCACATCTAGATGCAAACCATTCATCAATTCCAAAAATAGACAGGCCAGAGTTAATTTTGCTGAAAAACACCTCATGAAGCCAGCTCAGTTCTGGAAAAGTATTCTATGGACAGATGAGACAAAGATCAACCTGTACCAGAATGATGGGAAGAAAAAAGTTTGGAGAAGAAAGGGAACGGCACATGATCCAAGGCACACCACATCCTCTGAAAAACATGGTGGAGGCAACGTGATGGCATGGGCATGCATGACTTTCAATGGCACTGGGTCACTTGTGTTTATTGATGACATAACAGCAGACAAGAGTAGCCGGATGAATTCTGAAGTGTAATGGGATATACTTTCAGCCCAGATTCAGCCAAATGCCGCAAAGTTGATCGGACGGCGCTTCATAGTACAGATGGACAATGACCCCAAGCATACAGCCAAAGCTACCCAGGAGTTCATGAGTGCAAAAAAGTGGAACATTCTGCAATGGCCAAGTCAATCACCAGATCTTAACCCAATTGAGCATGCATTTCACTTGCTCAAATCCAGACTTAAGACGGAAAGACCCACAAACAAGCAAGACCTGAAGGCTGCGGCTGTAAAGGCCTGGCAAAGCATTAAGAAGGAGGAAACCCAGCGTTTGGTGATGTCCATGGGTTCCAGACTTAAGGCAGTGATTGCCTCCAAAGGATTCGCAACAAAATATTGAAAATAAAAATATTTTGTTTGGGTTTGGTTTATTTGTCCAATTACTTTTGACCTCCTAAAATGTGGAGTGTTTGTAAAGAAATGTGTACAATTCCTACAATTTCTATCAGATATTTTTGTTCAAACCTTCAAATTAAACGTTACAATCTGCACTTGAATTCTGTTGTAGAGGTTTCATTTCAAATCCAATGTGGTGGCATGCAGAGCCCAACTCGCGAAAATTGTGTCACTGTCCAAATATTTCTGGACCTAACTGTAGGACAGGGCAGGAAAGGGACTGATGGTGGCCAGAGAAAAATCCTGCAAAAATCCAAATACCTGATAGTACAAAAAGGCCCTCACTAGATATGAACTCCGTGCTATACCAGGCGCTCTTGTCATACCAATGCATAGAAAGCAGGAATCATTACAAATTCAAGAAGAAACAAACACATGGATTTATAAGAGCAATACTCCAAACATAGCTGTAGGGAGCTTCCCAGCTAAGCAACTGAGAGGGAAGATCCCTGCATGCAAATAAACTGACAATAACCACAGCAAATGACAAACTCAGATAAGAGCCAAAAGAACCAAACAACAAATAAAGAGCAAAGCACTTATCTGAGGTAGATGTGGTCTGGAGCAGGATGAAGCAGGCTGGTGTACAAAGAACAACTGATATCTGGCATAGCCTGCTATCAGATCAGGGTTTAAATAGGCAGAGAGTTAGCAATGGAAACGCCCATTGCTCAACACACCTGGTCTCTGACCAAACCATTCCTGGCCACAAGAGGGAGCCTCAAAGCAGCCAAAGCATAACTGACATATACAACAGTACCCCCCCCTTGAGGAGGTGTCACCGAACCCTCACTAACGCCACCGGGTCGCTCAGGATGAGCATGATGGAAGGCGCGAACCAACCTGTCCGCATGAATGTCAGAAGCCACAACCCAAGAGTTATCCTCCCGCCCATAACCCTTCCATTTCACAAGGTATTGAAGCTGTCGCCTACTGCGACAGGAATCCAGAATTTTTTCAACCTCATCCTCCTGATCCTCGTGTACCAAAACAGGGTCAGGAGGCGCTGCTGCAGGAACTGTTGGCTCCACATGTCTCTTCAACAAGGACTTATGGAAGACATTACGAATCTTAAATGACACAGGCAGAGTCAAACGGAAAGATACAGGGTTGATAATCTCCGAAATCTTATAAGGTACAATAAATCTGGGCTTAAATTTAGGAGATGGAACTCTCATAGGAATATTTTTAGAGGACAACCACACCATGTCCCCCACTTTAAACCGGGGACCAACAGTCCGACGCCGGTTGGCAAACTTCTGGGCAGATTCTTGGGATTGAAACAATTTATCCACTACCTGCCCCCAAATCTGCTGCATTCTTTTCAACACCGAATCCACCCCTGGACAATCAGACGCCTCAAGCTGCCCCGAGAGGAATCTGGGGTGATACCCAAAATTGCAGAAAAAGGGTGACACCAATGTGGTAGAGCTAGCTCTATTGTTAAGGGCAAATTCAGCCAAAGGCAAAAACGAAACCCAGTCATTCTGATCTGCAGAAACAAAACACCGTAAATAGGTCTCCAGGGTCTGGTTAGCCCTTTCAGTCTGACCGTTGGTCTGAGAATGAAACGCCGAGGAGAAAGACAGCTGAACACCCAATTTGAAACAAAAAATCCTCCAAAATCTGGATACAAACTGCACCCCTCTGTTTGAAACAATGTTTTCGGGAATACCATGCAAACGAACAACATGTTGGAAAAACAAAGGCACCAACTCTGATGAAGACGGCAACTTAGATAGGGTAACCAAGTGGACCATCTTGGAAAATCTATCACAGATCACCCAAATCACAGTCATTTTCTGAGAGGCGGGAAGCTCTGAAATAAAATCCATAGAGATGTGCGTCCAAGGTCTCTTAGGTACCGGCAAAGGCAATAATAGCCCACTGGAACATGAACAACAGGGCTTGGACCTAGAAAAAACTCCACACGACTGCACAAAACTACGGACATCCCGGGACAGGGAAGGCCACCAAAAAGAGCGTCTCACAAGATCCCGAGTACCAAAAATGCCAGGATGACCCGCCAAAACAGAACAATGAACCTCAGAGACAACTCGGTCTCTCCATTGGTCCGGGACAAACAGTTTCCCCGCAGGACATCTCTCAGGTTTATCCTCCTGAAATTCTGCCAGTGCCAACCGCAGATCAGGCGAAATGGCCGAAAGAACTACATCATCCTTCAGGATAGTAGACGGCTCGACAACCTCCAAAGAGTCAGCACAGAAACTCCTGGAAAGGGCATCAGCCTTAACATTCTTGGTGCCTGGCAAAAAAGAGACCACAAAATTAAACCGGGTAAAAAACAAAGCCCACCTAGCCTGCCGAGGATTCAAACTCTTGGCAGATTCCAGATAGGTAAGATTCTTGTGGTCCGTAAGCACCACAACCTGATGTCTAGCCCCCTCCAACCAATGTCTAAACTCTTCCAATGCCCACTTCATAGCCAATAATTCCCGGTTCCCCACATCATAATTCCGTTCAGAAGGAGCAAACGTCCAAGAGAAAAAGGCACAGGGCTTAAGTTTACTCGAAGTAGCGTCTCGTTGAGACAGAACAGCTCCTGCTCCGATCTCTGTGGCATCAATCTCAACCTGAAATGGGCGAGACACATCAGGTTGCTGCAGGACTGGGGCAGAAGTGAATCGCCTCTTAAGCTCCTGGAAGGCCACAATCGCCTCTAGGGTCCAATGCTCAGCATCAGCTCCCTTCTTGGTCAAATCTGTCAGAGGTTTGACAATGGCAGAGAAATTGGCTATAAATTTACAGTAAAAATTAGCAAACCCCAAAAACCACTGCAGGGATTTTAGAGAAGTTGGTTGCACCCAGTCGTAAGTAGTCTGAACCTTAACCGGGTCCATTTCGATAGCGGAGGGATACAAGATGAAGCCCAAAAAGGAAATCCTTTGCACCCCAAAGAGGCACTTTGACCCCTTAACGTACAGTGCATTATCCTTAAGTATCTGAAAAACAGCCCGTACCTGCCCAACATGAGAGTCCCAATCATCAGAAAAAAACAAGATGTCATCCAAATAGACAATCAAAAATTTACCAATAAGGTCCCGAAAAATATCATTCATGAAGGCCTGGAAGACGGAGGGGGCATTAGTAAGCCCAAAAGGCCTCACTAGGTACTCAAAATGCCCCTCAGGAGTATTAAAAGCCATCTTCCATTCATCACCCTCCTTAATACGGATGAGATTATACGCACCCTTAAGATCCAGTTTCGTAAACCATTTGGCACTCTTCACTCTAGAGAAAAGATCAGACAGCAGAGGCAAAGGGTACTGATATTTGGTCATAATTTTATTAAGAAGACGGTAATCAATACAAGGTCTCAACGACCCATCTTTCTTAGCAACAAAGAAAAAGCCAGCACCCAAAGGAGAAGAAGAGGGCCGAATGTGCCCCTTCTCCAATGATTCCCTGATGTATGACCGCATGGCATCATGTTCGGGCACAGACAAGTTGAAAATCCGCCCCTTGGGAAATTTACAACCCAGCACCAGCTCAATGGCACAGTCACAGTCCTGGTGTGAGGACAGAGAATCAGATTCCTGGTCATTAAATACATCACGGAAATCAGACAAGGAGGCCGGAACATCAACTGCCTGAGCAGACGTAGACGACACGAAAAAGTCCTGATGCAAACCTTGACAACCCCAACTAGCTACCGACAAGGATCTCCAGTCAATAACCGGATTATGGGTCTGCAACCACGGAAATACCAGTACCAAGGTATCCTGTAGATCATGCAATACTAAAAATCTACAAGTCTCCTGATGTGCTGGTGCAACTCTCATAGGCACATGGGTCCAAAATTGTCGTTTATTTTCTGCCAAAAGGGTAGCATCAATGCCCCTCAAAGGAATAGGAGTTTGCAAAAGAACCATGGGGAAACCACAATCCCTAGCAAACCCAAAATCAATTAAATTGAGCGCTGCCCCTGAGTCCACAAAGGCCAATGCAGAAAAGGAAGACAATGAGCAAAGCAATGTGACAGACAAAAGAAACTTTGGTTGCAAAGAACTCACAGTAACAGAAGTAGCCAATCTCCTTTCACGTTTAGGAGAGACAGAGATATTATGAGAAGCGTCTCCACAATAGAAGCACAGTCTATTCTTCCATCTGAACCCCTTCCGACTAGCATTAGAAAGGACCCTATCACACTCCATAGGCTCCAAAGGCTGTTCCACAGGCACAAAATCAGCAGATATCTTCCTGCGCTCACGTAACCGCCTATCAATCTGAATGGCTAAGGTCATAGAGGCATCAAGACCAGAAGGGACGGGGAATCCCACCATTACATCCTTCACATTATCAGCAATACCCTTCCGAAAAAGAGCCGCAAGCGCATCATCATTCCATTTGGTAAGGACCGCCCACTTTCGAAATTTCTGACAAAAAGTTTCTGCAGAATCCAAACCCTGAGTTAAGGACAACAAGGCCTTTTCTGCTTGGTCCACAATATTGGATTTGTCATATAATAATTCCAAGGCCTGAAAAAAGGAGTCCACATCACTGAGAATCGGATCATCAGACGCTAAAGAGAAGGCCCAGTCCTGAGGGTCACCACGCAGTAAAGAGATGACAATCTTGACCTGCTGTACGGGATTCCCTGAGGGCTTAGGGCGCAGGTCAAAAAATAATTTACAATTATTTTTGAAGCTCAAAAACCTCGACCTATATCCCGAAAAAAATTCAGGAACGAGAATCTTAGGCTCTGCAAGGGGAGTCTGTGCAAGATAAGACTCTATATGACAAACCTTTGCATCAAGATGAGCAACACGCTCACCCAATTCATCCATGCTAGAAAAAAGAAATCTTCCACGGAACCCAAAGAAGAAGAGGAAAAACCCCAAGAGAAATATATATACAGTTAGGTCCAGAAATATTTGGACAGTGACACAAGAGTTATTTTAGCTGTTTACAAAAACATGTTCAGAAATACAATTATATATATAATATGGGCTGAAAGTGCACACTCCCAGCTGCAATATGAGAGTTTTCACATCCAAATCGGAGAAAGGGTTTAGGAATCATAGCTCTGTAATGCATAGCCTCCTCTTTTTAAATGGAGCAAAAGTAATTGGACAAGGGACTCTAAGGGCTGCAATTAACTCTGAAGGCGTCTCCCTCGTTAACCTGTAATCAATGAAGTAGTTAAAAGGTCTGGGGTTGATTACAGGTGTGTGGTTTTGCATTTGGAAGCTGTTGATGTGACCAGACAACATGCGGTCTAAGGAACTCTCAATTGAGGTGAAGCAGAACATCCTTAGGCTGAAAAAAAAAGAAAAAATCCATCAGAGAGATAGCAGACATTCTTGGAGTAGCAAAATCAACAGTCGGGTACATTGTGAGAAAAAAGGAATTGACTGGTGAGCTTGGGAACTCAAAAAGCCCTGGGCGTCCACGGATGACAACAGTGGTGGATGATCGCCGCATACTTTCTTTGGTGAAGAAGAACCCGTTCACAACATCAACTGAAGTCCAGAACACTCTCAGTGAAGTAGGTGTATCTGTCTCTAAGTCAACAGTAAAGAGAAGACTCCATGAAAGTAAATACAAAGGGTTCACATCTAGATGCAAACCATTCATCAATTCCAAAAATAGACAGGCCAGAGTTAAATTTGCTGAAAAACACCTCATGAAGCCAGCTCAGTTCTGGAAAAGTATTCTATGGACAGATGAGACAAAGATCAACCTGTACCAGAATGATGGGAAGAAAAAAGTTTGGAGAAGAAAGGGAACGGCACATGATCCAAGGCACACCACATCCTCTGTAAAACATGGTGGAGGCAACGTGATGGCATGGGCATGCATGGCTTTCAATGGCACTGGGTCACTTGTGTTTATTGATGACATATCAGCAGACAAGAGTAGCCGGATGAATTCTGAAGTGTACCGGGATATACTTTCAGCCCAGATTCAGCCAAATGCCGCAAAGTTGATCGGACGGCGCTTCATAGTACAGATGGACAATGACCCCAAGCATACAGCCAAAGCTACCCAGGAGTTCATGAGTGCAAAAAAGTGGAACATTCTGCAATGGCCAAGTCAATCACCAGATCTTAACCCAATTGAGCATGCATTTCACTTGCTCAAATCCAGACTTAAGACGGAAAGACCCACAAACAAGCAAGACCTGAAGGCTGCGGCTGTAAAGGCCTGGCAAAGCATTAAGAAGGAGGAAACCCAGCGTTTGGTGATGTCCATGGGTTCCAGACTTAAGGCAGTGATTGCCTCCAAAGGATTCGCAAAAAAATATTGAAAATAAAAATATTTTGTTTGGGTTTGGTTTATTTGTCCAATTACTTTTGACCTCCTAAAATGTGGAGTGTTTGTAAAGAAATGTGTACAATTCCTACAATTTCTATCAGATATTTTTGTTCAAACCTTCAAATTAAACGTTACAATCTGCACTTGAATTCTGTTGTAGAGGTGTCATTTCAAATCCAATGTGGTGGCATGCAGAGCCCAACTCGCGAAAATTGTGTCACTGTCCAAATATTTCTGGACCTAACTGTATATATTCTCAGTAGACTTTTTTTTTTTTTTTCCTTCTTAAGAGTACCCTTTAAATTTGTTGGCCGGATGTACTATTATGATCCGGAACCATGGAAGACCACCATAAATCATTGGTAAAAGGTGACAAAAGCATTGGCAACTAATCTGGCCGCCATCCCCTTACTAACCATCAACACTAGAAGTAGCCGAGGGGTGAACTAATTTCCTGTGCACCACGAACCCAGCCGGAGAAACTAGCTATCCTAAAGGAAGGAAAGATGAATAACTCTCTGCCTCAGAAAAGAGATAAAGAATAGCAAGCCACCCACAAAGACTGCGGTGATATAGGAAAACACAATACAGAGATAGATGATAGGATTAGCAAAAGGTGAGGCCCTACTGACTTAATAGGACAGGACAGGAAAGGGATTGATGGTGGCCAGAGAAAAATCCTGCAAAAATCCAAATACCTGATAGTACAAAAAGGCCCTCAGATCACTAGATCTGAACTCCGTCCTATTCCAGGCGCTCTTGTCATACCAATGAATAGAAAGCAGGAATCATTACAAATTCAAGAAGAAACAAACACATGGACTTATAAGAGCAATACTCCAAACATAGCTGTAGGGAGCTTCCCAGCTAAGCAACTGAGAGGGAAGATCCCTGCATGCAAATAAACTGACAATAACCACAGCAAATGACAAACTCAGATAAGAGCCAAAAGAACCAAACAACAAATAAAGACCAAAACATTTATCTGAGGTAGATGTGGTCTGGAGCAGGATGAAGCAGGCTGGTGTACAAATAACAACTGACATCTGGCATAGCCTGCTATCAAATCAGGGTTTAAATAGGCAGAGAGTTAGCAATGGAAACGCCCATTGCTCAACACACCTGGTCTCTGACCAAACCATTCCTGGCCACAAGAGGGAGCCTCACAGCAGCCAAAGCATAACTGACATTCACAACAGTTTAGGTATATTCCGTCCGCTTAGGTCGGGGGAGTATATACCTTATGCTCACCGGGAACCCTTCAATCATCAGCATAGTAGAATAGCGGCCTCCTGGCTTATTGTCGGGCAATTCCATAATTGGCCTGACTATAAGAGGGGTGCTAGAGAGCGCGTCACGTGCTCTGTCTGTCGGCAGGGTGGTGGAAAGGGGGGCTGCAGCTTCCACTTCCTACCACACACCTTTTCGTCACATATTGGTGGGATCGAGATAATAGTGTGTGTGAGTGTGAGACCCATACCCCCAGACACTAAAGACTGCCAGTAGCAGCTGTGGCTGCTGGGGTCTTAAGCCCGCTTTACATGCTACAATTTATCTTACGGTGTCGGCGGGATCACGTCGTAAGTGACGCACATCCGGCATCGTAAGTTACATTGTAACATGTAACAGCTATGTACGATTGCGATTGAACGGTAAAACGTTCATCGCACGCACGTCGTTCATTCCTCATGAATTGAACGTCAGATTGTTCATCGTACCTGGGGTAGCACACATCGCAGTGTGTGACACTCCGGGAACAATGAACAGATCTTACCTGCGTCCTGCGGCTCCCGGCCAGCTATGCGGAAGGAAGGAGGTGGGCAGGATGTTTACGTCCCGCTCATCTCCGCCCATCCGCTTCTATTGGCCGGCTGCCGCGTGACGTCGATGTGATGCCGAACGTCCCTCCCACTCCAGGAAGTTGACATTCACCGCCCACATCGAGGTCGTATGGACGGGTAAGTACGTGTGACGGGGGTTAATCGTTTGTACGGCACATTCATCAAAATTGAACGTGCCGCACATACGATGAGGACGTTGCAAATCGCATACGATATCGTATGCGAAATTGCAACATGTAAAGCAGGCTTTAAGACCAGCTCAACACTAGAGTGTCAGAGTGCAGATTCTGTAAGGTGTGTGGGTGCATCAGGTGTCAGTTCTGTGGCAGTGACCAAAGTCTGCAAGAATGGCTGATGGCACCAGGGGCCGCAAAGCTCAAGAACTGGCCAATGCTAAGGCAGGAGCCGAAGAGGGGGAGGACGGTGTTGTGTACGGCGATGAGGTTGTCCACGAGCCCTCCAGGAGCCCGACGCCCGATAACAGCTCTGCAGAGGACATCGCACAACCTGGCAATTATGGACAAGATGAGGAAGAGCTCACCCAAAGGCCCTCAGGAAGCCAGATGCCAGTCCTCCGCTCTGCAGTGGACAGTGAATCACCAGGCTCTGCAGCGTGCCGCAGATCACCACTTGCCAATCCCTCCAGCCTGAGAGGTTCGGAGGCCCTCTATCAAGCTGCTGTGGCCAGTCTTCCAGCTGGAGACGAAAACACCTACCAGGTGCTCATAGCAGAGCATGGGCGTCTGGCAGCGCGTGTTGCTGCAGAGCGACAGGCAGAGCGTGACCACCAGCTGCAGCTAGCTCAGCTCCGGCCCTCATCATCCACTCGTGACCATCGAGACACCAAGCTTCCAAAGGTCCGTGTTGAGGACTTCCCAGTGCTGGAAAAGGATGGAGACTTGGACTCTTTTCTGACGGCCTTTGAACAGACTTGCCGGCAGCACCATCTGGGCAAAGACCAGTGGGCCAAGTACCTGACCCCCCGTTTAAGGGGTAAGGCCCTGGAAATCCTTGGGGACTTGCCTGCTGAGGCAGATCAGGGCTATGACACCATCAAGCGGGCCCTGATCCAACACTACAATCTTACTCCGGAGTCCTACCGCAAGACGTTCCGGAGCCTGCAGAAGGGACCAAAGGACACCTGGGCTGACCACCGGCGGGCACTTGCCAGAGCTGCCAACCACTGGACCCAAGGCCTGCAGCTTACCACCGGAACGGAGATCCTGGATTTGTTCTTCACGGAGCAACTCTTGTGGAACTGCCCTGAGGATCTCCGCCAGTTCATCCGAGACCAGAAGCCAAAGGGGTCCACTGCTACAGCTGCCCTGGCGGATGACTACACCAACAATCGGGCCCCAGAGGCCAGGAGAGCAGCCGCCAGCAGCACCTGGAGAGGGGGTAAGATGAATCCTGTAACTGCCTCCCCTGCCCCTAGACTGCAGGGGGTGTCCCCCTCGACTCCCTTCTCTAGGCCAGTGGCAGAACCAAGACGGTGCCACCAGTGCCACCAAACTAGACACTTCAAGGCCATGTGCCCTCAGCGCCCCAAGGCCCTGTCCCCATCCCAAAGGCCGCCCACGGTGCTGTGTGGGGGTGGTGGTAGGTCCCTGCACAACTTCCAACCCATCACCGTCGGCCGGTCCATGACGCTTGGACTGTGAGACACCGCCGCTGAGATGACCCTCGTACGGCCTGAGATGGTGTCCCCCAAGACTTGGTACCCAGAAAAAACCTCGCTGTCTCCGGGATTGGAGGCATTGAACCGGCGCTGTCCGTCGCCAAGGTTTATTTGGATTGGGGCTCAGGACGAGGGGTGAGGGAGGTGGGAATAACTGATACGATTCCCGCAAAAGTGTTACTTGGGACAGATTTGGGGTGGATAACCTCCCAGTTTGAGGCCCACGAATCCCCAAGAGCTGATCTTTCAGCCAGTACTGACATACCCCCTGGCAATGTGGATGTGTTATCTGTGCATGATGTAAGGGAGGAGGGAGTGAGCTCTGAGTTTTCCGCTTACACTGACAGCATAGGCACACATACAGCTGCAGCTGTGACAGGGGAGGGTGTCAGAGAAAGGTGTGACAATGCCTTTACAAGTGATCAGCCAGTGAGCTGGGATCTGTTGCCCTCTGCAGGGATCAGCAGAGAGCAGGATACTGCAGGGAGACAGCCAGGGTGTGAGGTTGGGGCTACCACAGCAAATGTGGGGTCCCCAGAGATTTCACAGCGGGGTTCTGTTGCTGCAGGGGGTGAACAGGCAGGTGAGATTAGGGCTGCTCCAGGAGCGGAAGCGCTCCCAGGTAAGATCTCGGTGCAGGGTTCCCCCACAACTGGGGTGTCAGGAAGCCAGGTAGGTCTGCCTGAACCGGCGACTTGGTCAGGAACGGAGGAGAAGCAGGCACGACCCATGGTAACAGCGGCCATGGCCGCTGTCAGCCGCAATGGGAGTGCTGGAACCCAAGGGGCCTCCCGGAGGTCCGATAGTTCTTCTCCTTCTGACCAAGTGGCAGCCGAGTCAGGCGGAGGCCAGGACACAGGTCCTGGGGTACTGACCGAAGATGTGACAGTCTCGTCGATTCTGGCCACATCTAGTCAGGGGTTTCAGGCAGCGTTAGAAGCTGACGACAGCCTGAAAGCTCTTAAGGAGCTGGCGGCACAGCCTCCCTTGGACTCGGACCCGGAGCGAGTGGTCTGGGACCAAGGACGGCTGTACCGAGTCACGGTCCAGCAGGGTTCACCAGAGGTGTGGCCCAGGGACCAACAGTTGTTGGTACCCTATCCATTCCGGACGGAGTTGTTGCGGGTTGCACGTGAGATTCCGATGGCCAAACTCCTAGGGGTCGCTAATACCAAGGCCAGGTTAACCCAGCATTTCTACTGGCCAAAGATTGGGGCCGATATGGTTGCCTACTGCTATTCGTGTGACACCTGTCAGAGAGTGGGGAAGGCGGGGCCACGCCCCAAAGCCCCACTGGTATCTTTGCCCATCATTGATGAGCCTTTCAGGAGGGTGGCTGTGGATCTGGTTGGCCCGCTGGCCATCCCCAGCAGCTCCGGGAAACGCTTCATACTGACGGTAGTAGATTATCCCACCGGTACCCTGAAGCGGTAGCCTTGTCATCCATTCGGGCTGACAAGGTGGCCACCGCATTGCTGGAGATTTTCTCCCGAGTGGGTTTTCCCCAGGAAATGCTCACTGACCGGGGGACCCAATTCATGTCACAGCTGATGGAGTCCCTCTGTAAGCAAATCCAGGTGCAACATCTGGTGGCCAGCCCGTACCATCCACAGACTAATGGCCTGTGTGATCGGTTCAATGGCACCTTAAAGCAGATGCTTAAGATGTTGGTCGACTCCCATGGGCATGACTGGGAGCGGTATCTCCCACACCTGTTATTTGCTTATCGGGAGGTTCCACAGGCCTCAGCGGGATTCTCACCTTTTGAGCTCCTGTACGGGCGACGTGTGCGGGGCCCCCTGGCTCTGGTGAAAGAGGTTTGGGAAGGGGATTTGGCTACCCCTGGAGTGTCTGTCATTGAGTATGTCATGCGCTTCCGGGACAAAATGCAGGCCTTGACGCAGCTGGTGCACGACAATATGGCTCAAGCCTAGGCCGATCAGAAGCGTTGGTACGACCAGAATGCTTGTGAGAGGACCTACGAAGTGGGTCAAAAGGTGTGGGTACTGGTCCCCGTACCACAGGATAAGCTTCAGGCAGCCTGGGAAGGCCCATACCTCGTGTACCAGCAGCTCAACCCTGTAACGTACCTGGTCACCGTGGACCCTGCCCGTGGAAGGCGGGAGGCCTTCCATGTGAACATGATGAAGGCACATCATGAGCGGGAGGCATGTGCACTCCCCGTGTGCAACCTGCCCGAAGAGGGAGAGGCGGAACCCCTCTTGGATATGCTTGCCCAGGTCAGGGCGGGTGGATCCCTCGAGGATGTGGAGGTTGGCCACCAGCTTTTGGAGGACCAACGATCCCAGCTGTGGGCCACATCACGTGGACACTGGGGATCACCACCCGATCTGGCGCTCAGCATATCGGGTCTCCCTGGAGGTGCAGCAGCACATGTGCCAGGAGATTGACGAGATGCTGAAGCTGGGGGTGATCCAGGCATCCAACAGCGCTTGGGCCTCGCCTGTTGTCCTCGTCCCTAAGAAGGACCGAACCACTCGGTTCTGCGTGGACTACAGGGGGCTCAATGCTGTCACAGTCACCGATGCGTAACCAATGCTACGTATCGATGACCTGCTCGATCAGTTGGCTGGGGCTCAGTACCTGACCATCATGGATCTGAGCCGGGGATATTGGCAGATCCCCCTGACTCGCAAGGCCAGGGAGCGCTCTGCCTTTATTACCTTATTTGGACTGTACGAGTCCACGGTGATGCCATTCGGAATGAAAAATGCCCCTGCCACTTTCCAGCGGATGGTCAAGGGACTTGAAGGGTACGCGGCCGCGTACCTGGATGACATTGCCATCTTCAGTCCCACCTGGGAGGATCACCTAGAGCATCTAGCACAGGTGCTCAGGCGGATCCACCAGGCAGGTTTGACCATCAAGCCAGGGAAGTGTCAGCTGGCCATGAGTGAGGTCCTCTACCTGGGTCACCAGGTAGGTGGGGGAGCTCTGAAGCCAGAGCCTGGGAAAGTGGAGGCCATCACATCCTGGCCCACCCCCAGGACCAAGAAGCAGGTGATGTCCTTCTTGGGGACCGCCGGGTACTATAGGAGGTTTGTTCCACACTATAGTAGCCTGGCAAAGCCCCTGACGGACCTCACCAAGGAGAAGCTGCCTTCTGCAGTCGATTGGACAGTGGACTGCGAGACAGCCTTCCGGGCCCTAAAGGGTGCCCTGTCCAGCTCACCAGTACTACAGGCAGCCGACTTCACGCGGCCGTTTGTAGTACAAACCAACGCCAGTGACTTCGGCCTCGGTGCAGTGCTCAGCCAGGTGGACTCTGCGAGCCAAGAGCACCCAGTCTTGTACCTGAGCAAGAAGCTGTTGCCGAGGGAAGTGGCCTACTCCATAATGGAAAAGGAATGTCTAGCCATAGTGTGGGCTCTGCAGCGTCTGCAACCCTACCTATATGGGCGCCGCTTCATCGTGGAGACAGACCACAATCCCCTCGGCTGGTTACACACAGTCTCCAGGACGAATGGGAGGTTGTGCGATAGAGCCTTGCACTCCAGCAGTACAACTTCACGATTGGCCACAAGAAGGGTCGTGACCATGGTAACACAGACGGGCTGTCCCGACAAGGAGAGGTCGCGGACGAGCGCACAGGGGAACACTGGAATGTGCTGCCCCCTAGCGCCCTCTAAAGGAGGGAGGTGTGAGGACATAGGGATATATTCTGAGCTATAAGCCATATTCCTATAGCTGCCATCTTCTCAAGCTTCAATCAGTATGCTAATGAACCTGAGGACATTGTCTGTTTAGCAGTGGCTTGAGCAAAAGGTAATCCCCTCTGATATGGAAATTAGGTGTCCTGTTCAGGCCTTGAGAACACAAAAGAGAAGGAAGACCCCCCTCTGGGACGCTGTGGAAGAAGTCACAGATTAATTAACAGGCATCCTGAAGTCCCCAGACAGACCAGCACCAGGAATAAATGTTCGATATTTCGTGAGCCGTGCTTCCTATAAATATGTCAAGCAGAAATATGGCATCGGGGCAGGCTGACGATCCCAGCACATATTTTATATAGGTGTGGGACCTTTGTAGGTAGCCCAAACTTAATATTGGACAGTGGGGCACCAGCAGACTAGCCATGTGTCCTATCATTGTGAAGGTAAAATCATAACTGTAAAAACGAGAGCATTGGCGTCCGCCTACGACGTTCCCAGGCAAAGTTATGGCCAATAATCACTTTGGGATATTATTTTAGAGTCAAGACAGGGGTGGAGCAGTGCTCCCCTGTGAGGTCACAGGTATGAGGGGACATGGATTGTAGCCAGTTTGATAAACCCAGTTCAGCCATTCTAAGCTCGTCTTTGCTCGGGGGTCAAGTGTGCTACACCTGTGAGAAAATCCCTGGAACCCTGGTCGAACAGCGCCCCCCTGTGGCCAGACGCATAAGGTAACTGCTTGAACTGTATGCCTGTTTGTAACCATGCCTTATTTGTAGATGTACTCTGACCTATGTATATATTCTGTAGATTCCATATTGTATATATTGTAGTTTCTAGTGTGACTTAGGCTGATTAAAATATATAATTAATCTTGGGCTGTTCTGTTATCTCGATCCTGAACTCCACGTCTGTGTGCTCGGCTTAATGTTTATTGTAATCGATTGGTGGCAGCGAGTTTATGCCAAGGATCATTGTGGGGCGGCCAGTGAGATTTGGGAGGTTTAGGTATATTCCGTCTTCTGAGGTCGGGGGAATATATACCCAACTCTCACCGGGAACCCTTCAATCATCGGCATAGTAGAATAACGGCCTCCTGGCTTATTGTCGGGCAATTCCATAATTGGCCTGACTATAAGAGGGGCGCTAGAGAGCGCGTCACGTGCTCTGTCTGTCTGTCGGCAGGGTGATGGAAAGGGGGGCTGTAGCTTCCGCTTCCTACCCCACCCCTTTTCATCACAATGACAAAAATATAACTTTAGCAAATTACACTGGACATAGAGATCCATTGTACAAAGCAGCATCTCTGTGGGAGAGTAAAATAGTTTTTTTCTTCTAATAAAATTACTAAAAATAATGAAAAAAATAGACTAATGTCATTTTGATTGCGCTTTTTCTAAAAAATAATAAACATCACAAATCAGCAAATAACATGGACATATTTGGTGTCACTAAAAGTGTAACGACCCGAAGAATACAGCTATCAGAATATTTATGGAGATCGGTAAAAAGCGAAAAAAATAGAGCATTAATGCTGCATTTTGTCCACACAACACAGTAGTAATCTTCTCTGATTTTTGCACTGCGCTTTTTTTGCTTGCGTTTTTTTCAGGCGCCCCTCGTATAATGAAAGAAAAACCCACAATGGTCACAGAAATGGATTGAATCTGAAAAAAGTAACAATTACCGTAATTAAAAATCTATGAAAATGAACAACATCATGAAGGTCAGACATTGCTGATTTTTTGCTTCCACAGAATTTTTTTAAAAATAAAACTCATGAAATAGGCCTGGACAGAAATGATGGTACCCCTGAAAATAATATGACAAAAGTGACATGTTAAATCAAGGTGTGTCCACTAATTAGCATCACAGGTGTTGACCATGTGGTTTAGTTCAGCATTGAGACCACTGTCAATCTTGGTCAAGAATCCAGTGTCTTTGGCTGTGAAATAAGCCCATATCATCAGGCTTCCTCCACCAAACTTAGCAGTTCCTTCAATTTCTCGATCTGCTAGCCCCTTTTTCCCTTGTTTCCTCCACACCCATTTGCCCCATCAGAGCCAAGTCTATTTACTTTTGTCTCATTGCTCCAAATCACCTGTTTCCAATCTTCTACTGTCCACTTTTTGTACTTTTTTTCAAATTTGAGCTAATTCTTCTAATGACAATCTTGAAGTCGAGGCTTCCTCATCCTTTTTGGGCCACCATTCCAGACTTGTATATTGTGCATTGCATGGTGCTTGCATGGACATCTGTGATCACACTATTACGAAGCATACGAGCCGCCTCCACTGCCATGTTTGTCCTACCAGGACTGATAGACCTTATGACGAATCGACTTCTTCCTACTATCCTGGCCTCACATAATGCAGTTTGGCAATTTTCTTGACCGTGAGATCACTATCAATGAGCTGGAGGATGCTGTTTCTCTTTTATTGGTAAATCTTCATGGCTGCTCCGCGATTCGAACCAGTGACATTTTACTTGGAAATCAACCTAAGAACACACTGAGCTATTAGGGAATGTGAGAACAGGTTGTAATTTGTAGTAAAAGAAAAAAGTGTTAATCAGCTCACCAACTCCAGTGAAGATATAGAAAAAGGGATGCTTGGAGCTACAATCCAACTTCCTGGGTAAAGTCCAATCTGAAAATAACATAAGTATATCCAGCACTTGTGATGGAAACTATCTAAAATATTAAAACATCATGTTTATGTGAAATATTAAAATCACAAGTAAAATGGGAGATATGTAGATACGGTCTACGCGTTTCAAGCTGAAAGCTTCTAATCATGACAATGGAAGTCTACAAGTGAGTGAACATATATACAAAAAAAAGAGGGCAAAGGAATTTCATGGGTGTGGATGAGAAGCGCCCAGCCACAGGCATCAACTCAAATGAACTATTAGGCCATGTGCGTTTTTTTCTGCGTTTACAACTGCACTGTGTCATTGACAAAATGCAGGCGTTGTGCTTCCCCAGCAAAGTCTATGAGAATCATGCAAAATATATGCGCACAATGCTTTTTGAAACTCAGCGTTTTGATTGTCAAAAATTTTACAAAATCTCTGCATTTAGAAAAGCAGCATGTTAATTCTTTTGTCCGTTTTGGCAGCGTTCTACACCCATTGAAATCAATGAGTTGTAGAAAACCGCTGCTAAAATGTTAAGCAGTGCGTTTGCACAGCATTTTTGTTGCGATCCGCATGTTTTTTTGACATAACAAAGGCATGTCTTTCGGTCTCTCTCTGTCAGTCGGTCTCTATCTCTCCCTGTCTCTATCTCTCTGTCCATATTGGTCTCTCCCTCCCACCTCCTCTCTCATACTCACCAATCCACGATCACCGGCGCGGCACTGCACGGCGTTCACACTGTGGCGGCTTCTCTTTTGAAAATGCCGGCCGCTCATTAATCCATCTTGTATTCCCTGCTTATATTGAGCAGTTAAAAAAATAAATAAATAATTAAAAAAAATGATGTGTGGTCCCCCCCAATTTGGATACCAGCCAGGGTAAAGCCTTACAGCTGAAGGCTGGTATTCTCAGGATGGGAGCTCCACATTATGGGGAGCCCCCCAACCTAACAATATCAGCCAGCAGCCGCCCGGAATTGCCGCATCCATTAGATGCGACAGTCCCGGGACTCTACCCGGCTCATCCCGAATTGCCCTGGTGCGGTGGCAAACGGGGTAATAAGGAGTTAATGGCAGCAGCCCATAGCTGCCACTAAGTCCTAGGTTAATCATGGCAGGTGTCTCCCCGAGATACCTTCCATGATTAACCTGTAAGTTAAAGAAAATAAACACACATCCAAAAAATCCTTTATTTGTAATGAAAGACAAAACAACGCCCTCTTTCACCACTTTATTAGTCCCTCAAAAACACCTCCAGGTCCGACGTAATCCACGCAAGGGCCCACGACGCTTTCAGCTTTGCTACATCGGAAGCTGACAGGAGCGGCAGTAGAACACCGCTGCTCCTGTGAGCTCCATGCAGCAACTAAAGTGAGTTGGGCAATCAGCTGTGCTGTCACTGAGGTTACTCCTGGCCACCGCTCTCAGGTGGAGGACTGCAGCTGTGGCCGCGAGTAACCTGAGTGAAAGCACAGCTGATCGCGCGGCTCACTGCAGTCACTCAGGGGATTTGCGATCACAGGTGAGTCCTTCACGTGTGACCGCAAATCAAGCCGCGGCATACGCACACAGCCGCGCGATCACAATGAAGTCAGGTGAAGTTCATCCGAGTTCATTCTGATAGCGCGGCTCTGTCTCGCAGCCAGCCATGCTCTTTTTGACAGAGCGATCAAAATGACTGCTGGAACACCATTGTAAATGTGAACAGGGTGCTAGCCAAAAAATACACAATCTATATGAAGTGAAAGCTGCACACCAAATTCAGAGCAATATGAACAAGCATAACTGCTTTATGATACATAAAGAATGAAAAATACAACTAGCCATATGAAAAATGGAAAAAAAAAATTGTGACATTGCATAACTGCTGAGAATTATTTGAAAAAAAAAAAGAGAGATATTTAGCTAATGCATTGATCAATTCATTACTGCCCCATAACCAACTTCACGGTAATCTCTTATTTATGGGGTACTTAACCAAATGTTACCTCTATATGCGGCTAAAACCTGCTGTGTATGGGAAGCAAGGGACCTGGCTATATAGGAAGTTGAATAATCATGGCTAAACGGCGGGACTGGGTTCTCAGACAGAAAAACACTGCATAACAATCAAAATGACTGCTGGAACACCATTGTAAATGTGAACAGGGTGCTAGCCAATTTTTTTTTTCATTTTTCATATGGCTAGTTGTATTTTTCATTCTTTATGTAATCATAAAGCAGTTATGCTTGTTCATATTTCTCTGAATTTGGTGTGCAGCTTTCACTTCATATAGATTGTGTATTTTTTGGCTAGCACCCTGTTCACATTTACAGTGGTGTTCCAGCAGTCATTTTGATTGTTATGCATTTTTTTTCTGTCTGAGAACCCAGTCCCGCCCTTTAGCCATGATTATTCAACTTCCTATATAGCCAGGTCCCTTGCTTCCCATACACAGCAGGTTTTAGCCACACATAGAGGTAACATTTTGGTTAGGTACCCATGCACACAAGCAGGTTTTAACCGCATATAGAGGTAACATTTGGTTAGGGATCCCATAAATAAGAGATTACTGTGAAGTTGGTAATGGGGCAGTAATGAATTGATCAATACATTAGCTAAATATCTCTTTTTTTTTCTTCAAATAATCCTGAGCAGTTATGCAATGTCACAAAAATTTTTTTTTTCCATTTTTCATATGGCTAGTTGTATTTTTCATTCTTTATGTATCATAAAGCAGTTATGCTTGTTCATATTTCTCTGAATTTGGTGTAAAACTTTCACTTCATACTTTTTGACAGAGCGGTCCCACTCGGCTCTGCTGCAAGTCTATGGGGATGCTGCAGAGCCGAGTGGGACCGCACTGTCAAAAATGTGCGTTCTGCAGGAATGTGCGCACGTTGCGTTCTGCCGAATGCGTCTCAGAACGTAGCTTTTTCGACTGCATTCTGAGACGCACATGCAGTGACGTACACGCTGCGGAATAAAACGTGCGCACATGGCCTTAAGGGCCATTTACACGCTACAACATCGCTAGCTATTTATTGTCAAGGTCTCGGTGTTTGTGATGCACATCCGGCGTCGTTAGCGACATCGAAGCGTGTGACACGTATGAGCAACCTTCAACAATCGCAAAAGAGGTAAAAATCGTTGGTTTTGGAGAGGTCATTCATTTACCAAAAATCGTTGTATGTGCAGTAACTAAGTTGTTTGTTGTTCCTGCGGCAGCACACATCTCTATGTGTGACACTGCAGGAACGAGGAACATCTCCTTACCTGCAACCGCTGGTAATGAGGAAGGAAGAAGGTGGGCGGAATGTTCGGCCCGCTAATCTCCGCCCCTCCGCTTCTATTGAGTGGCCGCTTAGTGACGTCGCTATGATGCCGAATGAGCCGCCACCTTAGAAAGGAGGCGGTTCGCCGGTCACAACGACGTCGCTAGGCAGGTAAGTATGTGTGAATGTTCCTAGCGATGTTGTGCGCCACGGGCAGCGATGTGCCCGTGACTCACAACCGACGGGGGCGCGTACGCTCGCTAGCGATATCGGTACCGATATCGCAGAGTGTAAAGTACCTTTTAGAGTGTCTGCATTCAAGATCATACCAAATATACATGAAGAAAATAAATCAATATCGGGGAAAAAAAACCTATAAAAGCTCCCAATGGTATAATAAAAATGGAAGATTATATTATTATTATTATTATTTATTTATGGAGCACCATTGATTCCATGGTGCTGTACATGAGAAGGGGGTTACATACAGAATACATGTATAAGTTACAATAGACAGACTAGTACAGAGGCAAGAGGGCCCTGCCCTTGCGGGCTTACATTCTATAGGATTTTGGGGAGGAAACCGTAGGTGGGGTGTAGTTTGGGCGGCAGCTCCGCACGGTGGTGGGGCAGCAGCGCCGCACGGTGGTGGGGCGGCAGCGCCGCACGGTGGTGGGGCGGCAGCGCCGCACAATGTTGGTGAAGCAGTGAGGTAATTGAAGGTTATAGGCGTTTCTGAACAGATGAGTTTTCAAGTTCTGTTTGAAGTTTGCAAGTGTAGTAGATAGTCTGACGTGTTGAGGCAGCGAGTTCCAGGAGACTGGGGATGCTCGGGAGAAGTCTTTGAGTCGGTTGCGTGAGGAGCGAATGAGAGAGGATATATAAACACATTTGCCTAAATTACATATTGGTATACAAATTAAATAAAATAATACTTATATAAGAGAAGGCATATGATATGTAAAACTGAATACATATCAATAAATAAAGGGAAACCGTTCAGGCAATATGAAGATATTATATCAAAGAAATGCCAGAACACCTACAGGGGCACTATCCGCACGTACTGTATGATAAATACCTTCAGACATGAATGAATCAAAAGTATAAAAAGACAACATTAAACATCTGGGACATGCATAGACTAATAACTGATCAAATTTTCTCAATATAAGTACAAGAGATCGGTTCTACAGTATAATTCAGGCCCCTGTGGAATCTAGTGTCCAGACGCAAAATCCAAAAGGCTTCTCATTTTAAGACTAACTTAAAACAGCCTCCTCCTCTCAATCATTGGTTGACTTTTTTTTATCATCCCAGACCGCTATTGATAAGCTGGATGATGCTGTTTATTTTTTTTGGGAAGTCTTCTTCATGGCTTTTTGATTTGAACCAATGACCTTTCACTTGGGAATGAACCTAATAAAACACTGAGGTATTAGGGAATGTGAAAACACGTTGTAGTTTGTAGTATATGTCGCGGGCGGGGAGGAGGCCGCCGCCGCTGCGCTCTCGCTCACGCTCGGGTCCGGCGCTGCTGCCGCTCGGTGGCTCGAGCGGTGGGCCGGATCCGGGGACTCGAGCTGCGCTCCTCCCCCGTGAGTGAAAGGGGGTGTAGTTTGGGGTTTAGGGAGTTGGTCCGTGACGCAACCCATGGTTTGTGGTGAGGTTGGGGCACCACCGCTGCTCTGGACGGGGATCCCGGGAGCGATGACGGGGGAGCAGCCGAGATGTTTCTTTCCCCTCCATGGGTAGGGGGGATTTGGATGGTCCCGGGGCCCGGTGAGGTGAGACGGGGAAGGCAGTGTTGGAGAGGTGCAGGGTCGCGGGGGCAGCGCAGTGCCGGACGGCACGGTAGTACTCACTCAGCCAATGATGGATACAGAGTCTCCGGTAAAACAAACGACTGGATGGACGGGTCCCGCAGCCGGCTGCGGTGGTTACCCCCGGACGGGTGGTGGTGGCTGCCTTTCTCTGCACCTGTTGTGTATCTTCGGTCCCGATGGCTTCCCACCGGTAACCCGCTCCCTAGCTTAGATATGGGCTGGAGGAGCCCCTATTGCCCGCAGGCTCTGGCCCTGGGAATTTTAGCCTAGGCGGTAGCTGTATTTCCCTTCTCGGTTTGGACGGTTGCCTTCTATCGGGTCTTTGCTGCTAGGAAACCTCAGAGGTTCCCGTCGCTAACGGACTTGACCGGTTTAACGGCGGCTCCAAGCCTGGTCGAGGTCCGCAGGCCCTGCCGGTTTATGCTGGCTTTTCTTCGCTCCCCGGTTCGGTACCGGCGGGCCAACGCCCATTCTCGGTCCTACGGTTCCGCGGCGATCGGCCTCTCCTCCAGACGGCCACCACCGTCTGCCAACCTTGCTGTATGTGCCCGGGCCACGTACCCGGACACGGTCAGTCTGCTCCTCCACTACCACTTCACTCCTTCTCCTTCACTCTCCCTAACTGACTGCTTCCTTTTCCCTCCTCCAGGACTGTGAACTCCTCAGTGGGTGGGGCCAACCACCTGGCTCCACCCCACCTGGTGTGGACATCAGCCCCTGGAGGGAGGCAACAAGGATTTGTGTGTGACTGATGTGCCTCTCTCGGGGTGTGGGGTGTGTTGTTGCACTACCTGTGACGACCTGGCTTGTCCAGGGCGCCACATTCCCCCTTGGTTAAATGCAGACCGTCCACGGGCTGCCCGTCCATCACCGGTTTTATTTTTGTAAACTGTAGAAAAAGGTAGAAAACATGTAAAACAAAGCATTTTTATGTATCTTCCCTTAACGGGAGGCACGGCACTTAAACGTTACTAATGGTAGTTATTTTTATTACAACATACAACTTCCGCTCTCTCCCGCCCAAACAACCTGGTCCTGATGCTGCCCCTAAGAAGTGGGCAGCACCCCTTGACCCCAGTCCATCTCCAGGCTGCCCGAGCGGGTACGGGTACGGTATTTCATACCCTACGGTCACTTCAGGGAACCCATGTCCATGGGGAACCCCTGACCCCTGGAGGATCGCCACCGGTTCCGGTGGTGGCCGGGCCCCAGCCTACTCCGCTGCGGGCCCTTGCTCCAACCTGCCTCTCCGGAGGCGGTTACGGAATTAAGCCAACAATTATTTACATTCCACAAGTTTGTGGTTGCCCTGCAAGTTCTCGTGCCTGTTCGTAAGTCGTTCCTTACGCTCGGTGCAAAGGGTCCCCTCGGGGACAACTTGCCGGCAACAGCCGGTTCAATCACGGTTGTTAATCAGGTAACAGTTCGGTTGATTTGTTCATTTATTTATTCACACACTCAACGTATCACACCCCTAAATGGTAGTTTCCCTCTACCTAAGCGGGGGTCGACCTAGGTTGGGACGTGTGGACCTTCGGGACCCAATGTCAGTGGTGACAGGCAGTGGGACAGAGGGAATAACTGGTTCCTCTTCCCGTCTATCGTGTGGGGCAGGCGGAGGCATAGGGGAGCTGGGTACAGGTGCATCCCTGGGCACTGGCTCATCGTCGACCATTTCCATCACTTTCTCCTCCACGGGTTGTGGGAACAGTATCACTGGAAGAATCACTGCGCCGTTCTGCGTAGGCCAATCTGCTGGGAAATCGCCCATCAGGGTGTGGATTACCTCCTTTTCCTTCTCCTCAACCGGTATGGGGACCGGAGCTTCAGTTGCCACCCGCAATGGTGGTGGACACCTCTTCAGGTGGTCCCTGGAAACCGTGGCCAAAGTCTTCCCCTGGTCACGACTGACCTGGTAGGCCTTCCCATTCTCCCACTTGGTGGGTTGTATAACATATGGGATCTTTTCCCATTGATCATCCAGCTTATGGGTTCTTCTTTTTCGCTTCAGTACTACATCACCAGGCTGAAAGGGACCCGCGGGGGCCTTCCTGTTGAAGCACTGCTCCTGCTGTCCCCGACTCCGGTACAAGTTCTTTTCTACGTATTCTTGGACCTGTCGGTACTGCGCCCTTCGCTGAGTGTCCCAGCAGTCGAATGGGAGCGCTTCTGGGGCTTCCAGACCCATTTCCAGGTCCACTGGTAGCCGACCGGGTCGAGCTCTCATCAGGTACGCCGGTGTGCATTTCGTAGAACTGGAAGGGATGTTGTTGTACATATCGACCAGGTCAGGTAGCTTCTCTGGCCACAGGTTCCGCTCTTCAAGTGGTAACGTCTTGAGGAGGCCCAGGACCAGGTGGTTCATCTTTTCAAACATGCCATTGGTCTGGGCATGGTAAGGCGTGGTCCGAATTTTCTTGCAGCCATACAACTGGCAGAATTCTTGGAACACCTCCACTTCAAAGGCCGGGCCCCGGTCGGTAAGCACCCTTTCCGGGTACCCATGCGGTCGACAGAAATAGGCCTGGAATGCTCTAGCGGCGGTACGGCCGGTCAGGTCCTTGACTGGGACAACCACCATGAATCTTGAATAGTGGTCTACAATGGTCAGAGCGTAGGTATACCCACTTCGGCTAGGGGTGAGCTTCATGTAGTCGAGGGCGACCAGCTCCAGCAGCTGATGCGTGATAATTGGACGTAGAGGGGCCTTTTGGCTGGCCTCGTCCCTTCTTCTCAATGCACCAGGCCTCCACAGACTCCCGTATCCCACTCCAATAGAATCGCTCCCTCAACAGCATCTCCAGCTTCTTCCACCCAAAGTGACCGGCACCGTCATGGTATGCTCTTAGGACAGTGGGCACGTCAGCTTGGGGGATCACCAGCTAGCGGACCTTCTCGTGGGTCTTCGGGTTAATCAATTCCCGATACAGCTTCCCCTGGTGCAGATACAGCCGGGCTCGTTCCTTTCACAGTCGTTGGGTCTTGGCGGGTGTGGCAGGGTCTATCCCGGCGGAGCCTTGTTCCACCAAGGTCTTGACCAAGCGGACAGCAGGTGCCTGATCCTGGGCTTCTTGCCATCCTGGGCTGGGCAGCGGGTCTAAGTTCACCTGTTGTTGATGGACCTGTAACCTCTCGGCTGGTGGCTGGTGGAACGTGGGCAACTCGATTTCTTCGAGGTCATCCTCGTCCAGCCCCTCTCCCAACAGGTGAGGCATCCGGGAAAGTGTGTCTGCATTGGCATTTTTACGGCCGGCCCGGTACTTGATGGTGAAGTCATAGTTAGCCAACCGGGCCACCCACCGCTGCTCCAATGCACCCAACTTAGCTGTATCCAGATGGGTGAGCGGGTTGTTGTCTGTATAGGCGGTGAACTTGGCTGTCGCCAGATAATGGCGGAACCGCTCGGTGATGGCCCATACCAGTGCCAAGAGCTCAAGCTTGAAAGAGCTGTAGTTCTCGGGGTTCCTTTCTGTAGGGCGGAGTTTCCGGCTAGCATAGGCGATAACCTTCTCCCTTCCGTCCTGGACCTGGGATAAGACTGCTCCCAATCCTACATTACTGGCATCGGTGTAGAGGACGAACGGAAGACCATAGTCGCGGTACGCCAGGATTTCTTCCCCGGTCAAGGCCGCCTTCAGCTGACGGAAGGACTCTTCATGCTTTTCTTCCCACGCTAGCGGGGTTCCAGGGGACCTGCCACCTTTGGTCTGTCCCATGAGGAGGTCTTGCATGGGGGCAGCCACCTTTGTGTACCCCTTAATGAAGCGGCGGTAGTAGCCCACCAGACCCAGGAACTGTCTCACCTCCCTCACCGTGGTCGGCCTCGGCCAGTCCTGAATGGCAGTGATCTTTTCGGGGTCTGTGGCAACGCCTTCCGCGCCCACCACATGTCCGAGGTACTGCACCCTTGGCTTCAACAGATGGCACTTGGAGGGCTTCAACTTCATCCCGTACTTGGCAAGGGACGCGAACACCTCAGCTAGGTGCTCCAGGTGGGCTTCATACGTCTGTGAGTATACAATTACATCGTCCAGGTACAGCAAGACGGTCTCAAAATTCAGATGTCCCAGACAGCATTCCATCAACCGTTGAAAGGTTCCAGGGGCGTTGCACAGCCCGAACGGCATGGTGTTGAACTCAGAGTCCCATGGGGGTAGCGAAGGCGGTCTTCTCACGGTCTTCAGGCGCCACGGCCACCTGCCAGTACCCACTGGTGAGGTCAAGGGTAGAGAAGTAGTTAGCGGTTCTTAGTGCAGCGAGGGACTCTTCAATACGGGGCAGAGGATAGGCATCCTTATGCGTTATCTGGTTAATCTTCCGGTAATCCACACACATCCTCATGGTGCCATCCTTCTTCTTTACCAGCACCAGTGGGGCGGCCCAGGGATTGCAGCTATCCCTAATAACCCCCACCTCCTTCATGTTCCTCAACATGTCTTTGGCGCATTGTTAGTGTGCAGGGGGAATAGGTCTGTATCTCTCTTTAATGGGGGGATGTTCACCGGTGGGGATGTGGTGTTGGACCCCTTTAATCCGCCCAAAATCTAGGGAATGTTTGCTAAAGACCTGCTCGTACTCCTGTACCACCCTGTAGACCCCTTCTTTGTGATGTGTGGGGGTGTCATCAGTGCCCACATGTAACTCTTGGCACCACCCATCTAACCGCTCCTGGGATGGGTGGTGACTGGCAGGAGGTGGTGAGGTCAGGGGAACGGTCTCCTGGATGGTGTGGGGGTCTAGAGTAAGCAGCTTGGCGAGGATAGCGTATCGGGGAAGCCTAACCTCCTCCTCCCCACAGTTTAACACCCTTACGGGCACTCTCCCTTTCTTGACGTCTACCACCCCTCGGGCGGCCATTACTGTGGGCCAGTGTTCGGAGGGCATGGGCTCTACCATGGCTGGGTAATCCCGCCCCTGGGGACCTACCGCTGCCCTGCACCAAATCATCATCTCACTCCGGGGAGGCACAATCAAAGGGGCCGCATCCATCACTCTCACTCCCCCAATCTCCCCTCCTGTTGTGTTCACTTGCTGCCGATGCATCAATGCCCGGATCTCACGCTGCACCGCCCTCTGTCAGCTTCCCGCCGCGGTGGCGGCCAGCTGCCGCAGTAGGGTCAGCACCTCACTCATGCAGTGTTCCATCACATTAGTCCCTAGCACTACCTTCGGGTTATGATCACTGGGTTCATTCATTATCACAATCATTCCCTGGTGCTGTAGTTCAGCCCGTCCCACGGTCATGGCCACTTGTTTGTATCCCACTTGGGTCAATGGGAGTCCATCAGCTGCGATCAGTGTCATGCTACTGTCTGGAGGGGCAAGTTCATCATTCCCCCAATACCGCTGATACAGTGTGTATGGCATCGTGGTTACCTGCGATCCAGTGTCCAGGAGGCCATCAGCGGGACGCCGTCTACTGCCAGAGGGATGATGGGCCGGGCTCCGATGTACCGGTCCCGCCAGTCTGGGGGACCACTGGGTTCTACTCCTGAGGATTGGCCCGTGGCCCCAGGGGTTGCTCGTTTAACGGACACCGTCGGGAGTAGTGGCCGGGCTTGCTGCACCTGTAACAAAGTGGAGGTCCATACCGTGAGTCATTGGCCCTTCTCCGCTGCATCCAGGGGACGTCCTCCGGGCTGTCGGCGAGCTGTATCCTCCCCGGGGGCTTGGGTCTCGTCGGAGGCTGGAGCGCGGCGAGGATCTTGGCAAGGTCCCCATCCATGCGGCGGACTTGGGCAGCCAGCTCCTCCATCATCCCGCCAGGGGCTACAGGCGCCGAGGGAGCTGGGAGAGAAGGGGCCACCACGATGGGAGCCGTCTCAGCCGGCCATGGGGCCGCTTCTGGGCTGTCGGATACCGGGGGTTGCAGAGCTTTGATGGCCCGTTCTTTCAGCACGGCAAAGTCTACATTAGGGTGTTCCAGGGCCCACAGCCGGAGCTGCGGTCTTCCGGGAATCCCATCCCCTGCACGAACTGCTCGACTAACATCTTGTTGCTGTCCGCATCATTAATGGCATCCACCCGCTTCAGTGTGTAGAGGGAAGTCTGCAGGCGCAAGGCATAGTCTCTAATACTATCTGCAGGCCGCTGTCGGCATTGGTAAAACTGCATCCGCAGCTCGGCTTCGGTGCGGGTCTCGAAGGCAATCTGTAGCTTTTCAAAGATGGTGGCCACGGAGGACCGGTCCCCCTCGGTCCAGGTCTCCGTCTCCTGCTCAGCCGCGCCGGTCAGCTGCCCTAGCACTACCGCTGCACGTTGCTTATCGGTCAGGGGGTACAGTTCTAGGACCGGGTTAAGCTTCTTCCGGAAGACCTGTAAGGCATCAGGTTTCCCGTCGTACTGCGGCAGCCAGGTAGCTCCGGGCACATAGGGCAAGGAGAACGGCATCACCTGAGCAAAGGCGGGGGCCGCGGCCTCCCCTGTTCGTGCGACCGGAGCACGGCCTGGCCCATTCTCATTCGCAGGCACCACTGCGGTTGTGACCGCCGCTCCTCCAGCGGCCTCATCGGGCGCAGACATCTTGTTGCCGCCCCCCTTGGTCTTTTCTCAGCACCTCCTCTTCAGGGGCGGAGCTTCGGCTTTCGCGCCTCCACTGCTCGAGAAGACGCTCAAGCGGGAAAATCTTCGCACCCAAGATGGCGGCTTCTGAAATTTTTCGGCCGGACACCGCCGGCGGGACACAAGGCGCACTTCCACCAGCCGGTAGAACGGTAAGATCCTGTTCGTGACGCCAAGTTGTCGCGGGCGGGGAGGAGGCTCACGCTCGGGTCCAGCGCTGCTGCTGCTGCTCGGTGGCTCGAGCGGTGGGCCGGATCCGGGGACTCGAGCGGCGCTTTTTCTTGGGAAGTCTTCTTCATGGCTTCTTGATTTGAACCAATGACCTTTCACTTGGGAATGAACCTAATAAAACACTGAGGTATTAGGGAATGTGAAAACACGTTGTAGTTTGTAGTATATGTCGCGGGCGGGGAGGAGGCCGCCGCCGCTGCGCTCTCGCTCACGCTCGGGTCCGGCGCTGCTGCTGCTGCTCGGTGGCTCGAGTGGTGGGCCGGATCCGGGGACTCGAGCGGCGCTCCTCGCCCGTGAGTGAAAGGGAGTGTAGTTTGGGGTTTGGGGAGTTGGTCCGTGACGCCACCCACGGTTTGTGGTGAGGTTGAGGCACCACCGCTGCTCTGGACGGGGATCCCGGGAGCAATGACGGGGGAGCAGCCGAGATGTTTCTTTCCCCTCTGTGGGTAGGGGGGATTTGGATGGTCTCACCTCACCGGGCCGAGACGGGGAAGGCAGTGTTGGAGAGGTGCAGGGTCGCGGGGGCAGCGCCGTGCTGGACGGCACGGTGGTACTCACTCAGCCAATGATGGATACAGAGTCTCCGGTAAAACAAACGGCTGGATAGACGGGTCCCGCAGCCGGCTGCGGTGGTTACCCCCAGACGGGTGGTGGTGGCTGCCTTTCCCTGCACCTGTTGTGTATCTTCAGTCCCGATGGCTTCCCACTGGTAACCCGCTCCCCAGCTTAGTTATGGGCTGGAGGCGCCCCTTTTGCCCGCAGGCTCTGGCCCTGGGAATTTTAGCCTAGGCGGTAGCTGTATTTCCCTTCTCGGTTTGGACGATTGCCTTCTATCGGTCTTTGCTGCTAGGAAACCTCGGAGGTTCCCGTCGCTAACGGATTTGACCGGTGTAACGGCGACTCCAAGCCGGGTCGGGGTCCGCAGGCCCTGCCGGTTTGTGCTGGCTTCTCTTCGCTCCCCAGTTCGGTACCGGCGGGCCACCGCCCGTTCCCGGTCCTACGGTTCCGCGTCAATCGGCCTCTCCTGCAGACAGCCACCACCGTCTGCTAACCTTGCTGTATGTGCCCGGGCCACGTACCCGGACACGGTCAGTCTGCTCCTCCACTACCACTTCACTCCTCCTCCTTCACTCTCCCTAACTGACTGCTTCCTTTTCCCGCCTCCAGGACTGTGAACTTCTCAGTGGGTGGGGCCAACCACCTGGCTCCACCCCACCTGGTGTGGACATCAGCCCCTGGAGGGAGGCAACAAGGATTTGTGTTTGACTGATGTGCCTATCTCGGGGTGTGGGGTGTGTTGTTGCAGTACCTGTGACGACCTGGCTTGTCCAGGGCGCCACATATACAGAAAGAAAAAAACACAAGAAGCAAAACAATAACAATGCAGTGACCTGACAAGAATCTGCATAACTAATCATATGCTAAATAGCTGAAAGTAAAATTTAAGTAAGAGATAAGCCAAGATGATTGTCTATAAAATGAAGGTCATCTCACACTCAAAGCTGGAGTGGATGGTGAGATATGAAACCTGATATCAAAAGTTCAAAACATTGCCACCTTGTTGATTGTCAATGTATGTATATGTGTATGTATACACAATTCCTTCAATTTCTCTATCCGTAAGCCTCATTTTACCTTGTTTCTACCAGAAATATTTGCACCCATCAGAGCCTAGTCTAACAATTTCATCTCATCACTTCAAGTCACCCGTTTCCAATCATTTACTTTCCACTTTTCATACTTTTTTGCAAACTCGAGCTACCAATCATTTGATAATAATGAAGTTGAGGCTTCTTCACCTTTTTTTCAGGCCAACATTCCAGACTTGTATAACGTGCATCACAAGGTGCTTGCATGGACCATCTGCATCTATGATCTCCCTATTACGAAGCAGAAGAGCCGCCTCCACTTCCGTGTTTTGTCTCACCAGAACTGATAGACCTTATGATGAGCTGACTTGTTGATTCTGATATCTTGCCTGGACGTCCACCTCTTGGCTTTTCAGTGGATGGACGGACTTCATTTCTTATTCTTCCAACTGTCATGTGCTCACAAATAGTTGCAAGCAAATTTATACATGAGATAGCCGTATATCAGGATGATTGTCTATAAAATGAAGGTCACCTCACTCTCAAAGCTGTAATGGATGGTGAGATATGAAGCCTGAAAGTCAAACATTCAAAATATTGTTACCCTTTTTCTTGTTACTGTATGTATGTATGTATATATGTATGTGTGTATATATATATATATATATATATATATATATATATATATATACTGTATATATGTATCAATAGAATAGAACACAATAAGTGCGCTTATACTGTATATACAGTTAGGTCCAGAAATATTTGGACAGTGACACAATTTTCGCGAGTTGGGCTCTGCATGCCACCACATTGGATTTGAAATGAAATCTCTACAACAGAATTCAAGTGCAGATTGTAACGTTTAATTTGAAGGTTTGAACAAAAATATCTGATAGAAATTGTAGGAATTGTACACATTTCTTTACAAACACTCCACATTTTAGGAGGTCAAAAGTAATTGGACAAATAAACCAAACCCAAACAAAATATTTTTATTTTCAATATTTTGTTGCGAATCCTTTGGAGGCAATCACTGCCTTAAGTCTGGAACCCATGGACATCACCAAACGCTGGGTTTCCTCCTTCTTAATGCTTTGCCAGGCCTTTACAGCCGCAGCCTTCAGGTCTTGCTTGTTTGTGGGTCTTTCCGTCTTAAGTCTGGATTTGAGCAAGTGAAATGCATGCTCAATTGGGTTAAGATCTGGTGATTGACTTGGCCATTGCAGAATGTTCCACTTTTTTGCACTCATGAACTCCTGGGTAGCTTTGGCTGTATGCTTGGGGTCATTGTCCATCTGTACTATGAAGCGCCGTCCGATCAACTTTGCGGCATTTGGCTGAATCTGGGCTGAAAGTATATCCCGGTACACTTCAGAATTCATCCGGCTACTCTTGTCTGCTGTTATGTCATCAATAAACACAAGTGACCCAGTGCCATTGAAAGCCATGCATGCCCATGCCATCACGTTGCCTCCACCATGTTTTACAGAGGATGTGATGTGCCTTGGATCATGTGCCGTTCCCTTTCTTCTCCAAACTTTTTTCTTCCCATCATTCTGGTACAGGTTGATCTTTGTCTCATCTGTCCATAGAATACTTTTCCAGAACTGAGCTGGCTTCATGAGGTGTTTTTCAGCAAATTTAACTCTGGCCTGTCTATTTTTGGAATTGATGAATGGTTTGCATCTAGATGTGAACCCTTTGTATTTACTTTCATGGAGTCTTCTCTTTACTGTTGACTTAGAGACAGATACACCTACTTCACTGAGAGTGTTCTGGACTTCAGTTGATGTTGTGAACGGGTTCTTCTTCACCAAAGAAAGTATGCGGCGATCATCCACCACTGTTGTCATCCGTGGACGCCCAAGCCTTTTTGAGTTCCCAAGCTCACCAGTCAATTCCTTTTTTCTCAGAATGTACCCGACTGTTGATTTTGCTACTCCAAGCATGTCTGCTATCTCTCTGATGGATTTTTTCTTTTTTTTCAGCCTCAGGATGTTCTGCTTCACCTCAATTGAGAGTTTCTTAGACCGCATGTTGTCTGGTCACAGCAACAGCTTCCAAATGCAAAACCACACACCTGTAATCAACCCCAGACCTTTTAACTACTTCATTGATTACAGGTTAACGAGGGAGACGCCTTTAGAGTTAATTGCAGCCCTTAGAGTCCCTTGTCCAATTACTTTTGGTCCCTTGAAAAAGAGGAGGCTATGCATTACAGAGCTAGGATTCCTAAACCCTTTCTCCGATTTGGATGTGAAAACTCTCATATTGCAGCTGGGAGTGTGCACTTTCAGCCCATATTATATATATAATTGTATTTCTGAACATGTTTTTGTAAACAGCTAAAATAACAAAACTTGTGTCACTGTCCAAATATTTCTGGACCTAACTGTATATATATACATATATACATATATATACTGTATATATGCTGTGTATATATATATATATATATATATATATATATATACAGAGAGTAAGAGAGTGCTAAAAAGCATGCTATTGACTTCATATACTCTATCGTTCTTAGAAAAGAATGCTGTGGTATTATATGTCTGTATTTAGACCATATGTGAACGGCTTCCTACACCGCCTCCTGGCATATAATTATAGACTGTCAACAATAAACTCTAAAATTGCTGTTTACTTTATGGTAGAGTGTTTGTCTTACTAATTAAATAGCTGTTTCTGCAGTTAAATGAAGGGAGACGGTCGGCATTTACCCTGGGTATTGTTTGGGATTTGGAATATTGCTACGTGTATGTGTGTGTGTATATTTATATATGCATATCTATCTTTTCGCTGCAATCTCTTCTGGTGATGCAATTATGGTATAAATACACAATATTATAATACATTTTAAATAGTATGTACGCCTTTCTTTATTGCTTTATGTCTAAAAGCTAAAAACTAAGTAACTTTGCTAAAAGGAATAAAAACATTGTACTGCTTTGTAGATAGACTGTGTATACAGACCCATATGTGTCGATGACAACAGTTCATATGATGAGCAGAGATGAGCGAACCGGTCGTGGTTTGGCTCGAGTTCGGTTCGCCGAACCGAGGTTTCGTTCGAGTTCGGTTCGGCGAACCACTCGAACCCATAGGAAACAATGGGAGGCAATCACAAACACATAAAAACACCTAAAAAACACCCTCAAAGGTGTCCAAAAGGTGACAAACAACTCACAACACAAACACATGGGAAAGTGACAAGAACAAATTATCATGCGAAAACAAAACAGCTTGACGAGGAAAAGGAGGATGAGACACAAATATAGGCATGGCATGCCCTTCTAAAATCATGCAAAACACCGCAAGGGGACTCCAAAAAAGTCTCCCTTTTTTCCAAAAATTGAGCCACACAGACACCCCTTCAGTGGCAGCACTTGTGCCCCAGTTGTACACTTCACAGGTAGACTTGAATCAAGCACATTCAAAAATACGCCATCCTTAACCGTCCCCAGGATGACACCGGGGTTGGTAGCAAAGTCTTTGCTGAACCATGACTTGTTCATCTCGGCTCGTTTTTAAAAACACAGCAGGGTTACTCCAAGCGGAGTCTCCCTTTTTCCAAAAATTGGGCCACACAGACACCCACCCCTTCAGTGGCAGCATTTGTGCCCTAGTTGTACACTTCACAGGTAGATTTGCATCAAGTACATTCAAAAATACGCCATACTTAACCGTCCCCAGGATGACACCGGGGTAGGTAGCAAAGTCTTTGCTGAACCATGACTTGTTCATCTCGGCTCGTTTTTAAAAACACAGCAGGGTTACTCCAAGCGGAGTCTCCCTTTTTCCAAAAATTGGGCCACACAGACACCCACCCCTTCAGTGGCAGCACTTGTGCCCTAGTTGTACACTTCACAGGTAGATTTGCATCAAGCACATTCAAAAATACGCCATCCTTAACCGTCCCCAGGATGACACCGGGGTAGGTAGCAAAGTCTTTGCTGAACCATGACTTGTTCATCTTGGCTCCTTTTTAAAAACACAGCAAGCAAGGTTTACTCCAAGCGGAGTCTCCCTTTTTTCCAAAAATTGGGCCACACGGACACCCACCCCTTCAGTGGCAGCACTTGTGCCCCAGTTGTACACTTCACAGGTAGATTTGCATCAAGCACTTTCAAAATACACAAGCATTTACTCTCCCCAGGATGACACAGGGGTAGTAAATTCCTTGTGGATCCATGATTTGTTCATTTTGATGAACGTTAGTCTGTCCACATTGTCACTGGACAGACGTATGCGCTTATCTGTCAGCACACACCCAGCAGCACTGAAGACACGTTCAGAGACAACGCTGGCAGCTGGACACGACAAGATCTCCAAGGCGTAAGTGGAGAGCTCTGGCCATTTTTCAAGATTTGAAGACCAAAATGAGCAAGGCTCCATTTGCAAAGTCATGGCATCGATGTTCATTTGAAGATACTCCTGTATCATCCTCTCCAGCCGTTGACTATGTGTCAGACTTGTTATCTCTGGTGGCCTTGCAAAGGATGGTCTAAAAAAATTATGAAAAGATTCAATAAAATTGCTGTTACCAACACCAGATACGGTGCTGCTGGTATGGGTAGACTGTTGAAGATGACAAGACCGTCCCATGTTTGTCGAGTTACAACTGGGAGATTCACTCCGTGCACCACGGGTGTTTGGTGGAAAAGCCGAGTTAAGATCGAGTAACAGCTTTTGCTGATACTCCTGCATACGTGCGTCCCTTTCTATGGCTGGAATTATGTCACAAAATTTAGACTTGTACCGGGGATCTAATAGTGTTGCAAGCCAGTACTCATCATCACTTCTAATTTTGACAATACGAGGGTCATGTTGGAGGTAATGCAGCAAGAAGGCGCTCATGTGTCTGGCACAGCCATGCAGACCAAGTCAACGCTGTGTTTGTGGCATAGAGGTGCTAACCGTTCTTTCTTCCTCTGACATCTCCCCCCAACCTCTTTCAACTGAAATTTGACCAAGGTCTCCTTCATCCGCTGAGTCTTCCATGTCCATGGACAGTTCGTCCTCCATTTCTTCATGTTCTCCTGCACCTTCCTCAACATTTCGCCTGCTACCATGCGCCCTTGTTGATCCCTGTCTCCCATGGTCCCATGCCTGCCGCCTTGATGATGATGAACGTCTTGACCTTGGTGATGTTGTTGTCTCTTTCGCATATGAATCCTCCTGTAGTTCCTCCCCTTCCTGTTGTCCCACCCCCTGACTCCGAATAGTGTTTAGCGTGTGCTCCAGCATGTAAATGACTGGAATTGTCATGCTGATAATGGCATTGTCAGCGCTAAACATATTCGTCGCCATGTCGAAACTGTGCAGAAGGGTGCATATGTCCTTGATCTGAGACCACTCCATCAGGGTGATCTGCCCCACCTCTGCATCTCGTTGGCCCAGGCTATACGTCATGACGTATTGCACCAGGGCTCGGCGGTGCTGCCACAGTCGCTGTAACATGTGGAGAGTCGAATTCCAGCGTGTCAGCACATTGCATTTCAGGCGATGAACCGGCAGGCCGAAAGACTTCTGGAGTGATGCAAGTCGCTCAGCTGCGGCGGTTGAACGGCGGACATTAGCAGACAGTTTTCGTGCCCTGTTCAGAAGGCCATCTAGGCCGGGATAGTGTGTTAAAAATTGCTGGACAACAAGGTTCAACACGTGAGCCATACAAGGTACGTGTGTCACCTTTCCCAGGCGAAGGGCCGCACACAGGTTTGCAGCATTGTCGCACACGGCCTTACCAGGCTGCAGGTTGAGTTGAGACAACCATTTACCAAACTCAGTCTCCAGAGCTGCCCACAACTCAGCCGCTGTGTGACTCTTATTTCCAAGACATTTCAAGATAAAGACCGCCTGATGCCGTTGTGCTCTGCTGCCAGCATAGTAGTGAGGGGTGCGTGATTCCTTCTGCGCAGTTACAACGCTGGTGGCCTGACCAGGCAGGCTTGGGGCAGAGGTGGAGGACCCAGATGAGGTTGAGGAGGCAGAAGCAGTGGATGAACTTGGACAGACAGAGGATTGACACACAAGTCGTGGGGACGGCAAGACTTGTGCAGCAGACCCTTCACCATCTATCACCATAGTTACCCAGTGCCCAGTCAGCGACATGTAACGTCCCTGTCCATGCTTACTGGTCCAAGTATCGGTGGTGAAATGCACCCGTTCAGACACAGAGTTTCTCAAGGAAGCAGTGATGTTGTGTGCGATATGCTGGTGTAGCGCAGGCACACCTTTCTTAGAGAAGTAGTAGCGACTGGGCATCTCGTACTGGAGCACAGCGACAGACATAAGGTCTCTAAAATCCTGTGTGTCCACCAGGTGGAAAGGCAGCATTTCGGTAGCCAAGAGCTTACAGAGGGATAAAGTCAACCTCTTAGCTTTGTCATGGGTCGCAGGAAATGGCCTTTTATTTGTCCACATCTGAGGGACAGAGATCTGGCTGCTGTGTATAGACGGTGGTGAGTATGATGTCCCTGGAAAAATACAGGTTTGTGAGGAAAGTGCAGGCGTAGACATGATGTTGCCTTCATCCAACATTGGTGCTATCGATGTCTGAGAAAGCTGTACACACGCACTTGTTTCCCCTTCCAAACCAACTGACGACCTACCAAGCAAACTGCCTGTTGCGGTTACAGTGGTGGAAGTTGTGCGTGGAAAACCAGGTGTGACAGCTGTCGCCACAGTCCTAGAAGATGAAGAGCGCGCGGATGCACTGGAAGGGGCAGGCGGTGGATGGTCCGCTCCGCTAGGCTGCATTGCAGCACGGTGAGCTTTCCACTGGGACATATGATATTTATTTATGTGACGATTCATGGAAGAAGTTGTCAAACTGCTGAGGTTTTGACCTCTACTAACAGATTCCCGACAAATTTTACAGATGACATGATTTGGGCGATCCTTTGCAAGGTCAAAAAAGGACCAGGCTAGGAAAGGCTTAGAGGGCATGCGACCTGCTGATCCACCACGACTAGTGCTCAGAGGCCTCTGCATCCTCAGTGGTGGCTGAGGATGCAGTTGTAGACGTGCTACCAGTACTCCTCCTCTGTCCAGGAAGGCGCAAGGTAACTTCGTCGTCAGTTGCATCCTCCTCCACCACCTCTGTTGACCTCCTCGAATGCCTGACTGTGGGTTGAAAGTAGGTGGGAACTAGAACTTCCTCATGAAGCGTTGTGTTTGCACTCCCCTCACCCTCAGACCGAGCCTCTTCCTGCCCTGACCGAATATTTAAGTTGTCATCAGAATCTGGTATCTGCGTCTCATCGTCATCAGTATGTTCCTCATTGTCTATAACAACAGGTGTTTCAGTTTGTGAATAAGGGTCAACATTATGCTCAGAAAGTTGTTCCTCACGGCCTGAATCTGAGTCACAAAGGTTCTGGGCATCACTGCAGACCATTTCCTGGTCTGTACTCACTGTAGCTTGGGAGCAGACCTCTGATTCCCAGGCTATAGTGTGACTGAACAGCTCTGCAGACTCAGCCATCTCAGTTCCACCATACTGTGCAGGGCGGATGGAGACTTGAGAGCTGGGAGAAAGCAAGTGTGATTGGGATGACAACTCAGAGGACTGTTGTTTTTTGGATGCGATAGTTGAGGTGGAGGAGAGGGCACTTGTTGGACCACTTGAGATCCATTCAAGAATTTTCTTTTTTTGGGCATCATCTACCTTTGTTCCAGTTCTTCGTGTCCGTAAAAAAGGGAGCACATCGGATTGTCCACGGAAAGTAGTAGACATCTTACTTTTGCTGGTAGATGGCCTATCTTCAGCAGGTGTTAATGGAGCTTTGCCACCTTCCCCACGGACACAAACTTTTTTTCCTTTTCCAACACGCCTGTTCCCCTTTCCACCAGCATCTGTCATTTTGCCACTCATTTTGATTGCGACAAGATAGTGCACTTAAAATATGGTAGTAAAAATTGAGAGGTGGTGTAGATTGCAGCGGTGGTCTAGCTTTATTGACAGCAGAATAAACAACAATAACTATCCCCGACAATGCAACTATGGCCCTTAAACTGGCAGCACAGTTTGCTATTCTAATAGCTTAGTAAAAATGAGCTTGAGGGTGCAATGCAGAGGTGCTGGAAATAGCTTGGCACCAGTGGGACACTAATGAAGTCCAACAGCCACTTTTTGGATGCCACTGAGTTTCCTCAGTGTTTGCTATTATAATGTCTTAGTAAAAATGAGTTTGAGGGTGCAATGCAGAGGTGCTGGAAATAGCTTGGCACCAGAGGGACACTAATGAAGTCCAACAGCCACTTTTTGGATGCCACTAAGTTTCCTCATGTTTGCTATTATAATGGCTTAGTAACAATGAGTTTGAGGGTGCAATACAGAGGTGCTGGAAATAGCTTGGCACCAGTGGGACACTAATGAAGACAACAGCCACTTTTTGGATGCCACTAAGTTTCCTCAGTGTTTGCTATTATAATGGCTTAGTAAAAATGAGCTTGAGGGTGCAATGCAGAGGTGCTGGAAATAGCTTGGCACCAGAGGGACACTAATGAAGTCCAACAGCCACTTTTTGGATGCCACTAAGTTTCCTCAGTGTTTGCTATTATAATGGCTTAGTAACAATGAGTTTGAGGGTGCAATACAGAGGTGCTGGAAATAGCTTGGCACCAGTGGGACACTAATAAAGTCCAACAGCCACTTTTTGGATGCCACTAAGTTTCCTCAGTGTTTGCTATTATAATGGCTTAGTAAAATGAGTTTGAGGGTGCAATGCAGAGGTGCTGGAAATAGCTTGGCACCAGTGGGACACTAATGAAGTCCAACAGCCACTTTTGGGATGCCACTAACTGGCAGCACTCTTTTCAATTAAAATGGCTTTGCTAAAATGTGCAGGAGGGGAGAATGCAGAGGTGCTGGGACTTGCTTGGCACAAGTGCCACAATAATGGAGGACAGCAGCCACTCTTTGGATGGCACTAACTGGCAGCACTCTGCTATTAAAATGGCTTTGCTACAAAGGGCAGGAGGGTACAATGGCCGGGTTGTGGGTCAGTGTAGAGGAAAGGAAGCCTCACTTTCTATCCCTCCTAATGGTGAAATGCAGCTTAGCTACACAGACGCTTTTATCTGTAGCTGTTAAAAACTGTTTCCACGGACCTGACTGTCACCTATGGCTCTGAGCCTGCTGTAATTAGCCCTTAAAAGGGCTAAAAGAAACTTCTATCCCTATTCTGTATAGCGCTGTGTGTAGAGTGTACACAGCAGGATCGGCGACAGGCGATGCGTCTGCGGTGACTGTCACCCTGAAGCAGAAGGCAGATAATTGCGTCCTGACGGGCAGATGACCGTATTTATAATGCAGGGACATGTGACATGGACATCCTATGACACATGCCCTTGCTTGTCTGGCATAAAGTCCACTTAGCTGTGTGTGTGTCTGGGATTGGCTGACATGCTGGCCCGCCCCACTACACGCGTGCTTAGGGAAGGAAGAACAGAAAAGAAAAAAAAAAATGGCGATCGCCATTATCCCAGCAGCAGTGATCTGAACGTGCTGTCCCCGCACACTATACGCTGAAATTTCATAATAGTGTGAGTCACAGAGTGACTATTACAGCGAAAAGCCAGCTAGTAATTAGCCTGGCTTTTTGCTGCTAGAACCGTTCTCGAACGTAACTCAAGCTATCGAGCTTTTAGCAAAAAGCTTGAGTTCTAGTTCGATCTAGAACACCCCCCAAAATCACTGGAACCGCAAACTGCAGAACCACCAACCGCGCTCAACTCTAATGATGAGATTAAGGGCTCTTTTCCACCTGCGATTTTTCATGTGCGAGTGCGATCCAATAAAACATCGCATTGCACTCACACCAGTGTAGGCAGTTTCCTCTTTCCTTTTATTTTTTGACACGAATCGTGCTCCCGCTGCAATCGCAGCATGCTGCGTTTTGCAGCTAGTCCCGGCTCACGCTCCCCCATACAAGCCTATGGGAGCGTGTGAAATATTGCACTGCACTCACATGTTATGCGACTGCAGGGTGGTGCACACAGAGACAGACAGTGAAGGAGATGGGGACAAAGTGCTCCCTCCATCGTATCATAGTTGCATGACCCTCGCCTGACGCATGCAGCAGAGGGTCATTAGTAGAGTTGAGCGATGTTCGATTCAAACCGTTCGCCAATTTCAAATTCGAGTGATTTTGGGCGGTGTTTGAGTCGTTCGACGAACTCGAACGATTTGCTTCAAGTTCGGCAGTTTGAGTTACCATTCGATAACGGTTCAATCACCAAAAGCGTGGCTTTTCACAGTAAGGCTATGTGCGCACGTTGCGTATCTGCATGCGTCCTGCATCCCCAGCACAATCCCTCTCTCTTTCCTACTCACCGATCACCGGCTCGGCGCTGCACGGCTGTCACAAAGCTCCAGCGGCTTTTCCTCTTTTGAAAATGGCTGCCGCTCATTATTCAATCTGGTATTCCCTGCTTTTCCCGCCCACCGGTGCCCATGATTGGATGCAGTCAGACACGGCCCCACAATGAGTGACAGCTGTTTCACTGCAACCAATCACAGCCGCCGGTGGGCGGGTCTATATCGTGCAGTAAAATAAATAAATAATAATAAAAAAATAACTGCGGTTCCCCCCAATTTTGATACCAGCCAGGATAAAGCCACACGGCTGGAGGCTGGTATTGTCAGGATGGGGAGCGCCACGTTATGGGGAGCCTACAACCCTAACAGTATCAGCTAGCAGCCGCCTGGAATTGCGATCCAATAGATGCGACAGTCCCGGGACTCTACCCGGCTCATCCCGAATTGCCCTGGTGCGGTGGCAATCGGGGTAATAAAAAGTTAATCATGGCAGGTGTCTCCCCGAGATACAGTCATATGAAAAAGTTTGGGCACCCCTATTAATGTTAACATTTTTTCTTTATAACAATTTGGGTTTTTGCAACAGCTATTTCAGTTTCATATATGTAATAACTGATGGACTGAGTAATATTTCTGTATTGAAATGAGGTTTATTGTACTAACAGAAAATGTGCAATCCGCATTTAAACACAATTTGACCGCAGCAATAGTATGGGCACCTCAACATAAAAGTGACATTAATATTTTGTAGATCCTCCTTTTGCAAAAATAACAGCCTCTAGTCCAGACCTGGGTAAGGGGCGGCCCGCGGGCCACATCCGGCCCGCCTACTGTCTGTGACCGGCCCGCTCATTAGATCAGAGTTGGAGACATGGTGCTGCTTCTCCTGCCGGGCAGGAACTCTTCAAATGACACACGCGCGCCGTACTGACGACATCAGGGCGCGCGTGTGTCACAGAGAAAGGTGCCGGGCAGGAAACAGAGGACAGATTCTTGCTACACTGTGCGGAGCTTCAGGATCGGTCCTCTGTTTCCTGCCCGGCACCTTTCTCTGTGACACACGCGTGCCCTGATGTCGGCAGTACAGCGCGTGTGTGTCATTTGAAAAGTTCCCGCCTGGCAGGAGAAGCGGCACCAGCCGGTGCCTCTACAGAGAGAAGCAGCGGCGGGGGCCCGTACAAGAACAACAGCGGCTCAGCCAGGGCCCGTACCAGGGAATAAGCAGCTCAGCGGGGGACCCATACGGAGGTGCCTGAGGAGGGAGAGGTGAGTGGTCACTAATAACCTGAGGGGGGGGGGGGACAATTGCGGGGGTAACTGGTGTAATATTTGGGTGTAGTGATGTAGTATATGGGAATGTAATGATGTAGTTTTACAGGTGCAGTATATAGTGATGTAATTTATTACAGATGCAGTATATAGTGAAGTAATTTATTACAGGTGCAGTATATAGTGATGTAATTTATTACAGGTGCAGTATATAGTGATGTCGTTTATTACAGGTGCAGTATATAGTGATTTAGTTTATTACAGGTGCAGTATATAGTGATGTAATATATTACAGGTGCAGTATATAGTGATGTAATTTATTACAAAAAATATGTATAAATCCAGCGCAGTCTTGTATTCAGTAAAAGAGTATTTCTTCTTTATTAGAATAAATTGATATATATATAAAATCCAGGGACATACAAAATCAATTCTAGCCCCAGGTCAGAGCGACGCATTTCAACAAGTTGTCTTAATCCACACACTTGTTGAAACGCGTCGCTCTGACCTGGGGCTGGAATTGATTTTGTATGTCCCTGGATTTTATATATATCAATTTATTCTAATAAAGAAGAAATACTCTTTTACTGAATACAAGACTGCGCTGGATTTATACATATTTTTTGCTATTGCTTGGTATTCCTAACTATCCGTGCGCTGGACTTTCACTACGGGACTGCAATATTGGTGAGCTGAACAATTTACTCTGCTTTTTGTAATTTATTACAGGTGCAATATATAGTGATGTCGTTTATTACAGGTGCATTATATAGTGATGTAGTGTGTGTATGTGTGTGTGTATATATATATATATATATATATATATATATATATATATATATATATACATACAGTATTGGGTAGAATTGAGTTAATTATATTAGTCCGGCCCTCTAAAAGGATCCCAAGTTCTCATACGGCCCCATGAAAAATTTAATTGCCCACCCCTGCTCTAGTTGCTTCCTGTAGCTTTTAATGAGTTCCTGGATCCTGGATGAAGGTATATTTGACCATTCCTGTTTACAAAACAATTCCAGTTCAGTTACGTTTGATGGTCGCCGAGAATGGACAGCACGCTTCAAATCATCCCACAGATGTTCAATGATATTCAGGTCTGGGGACTGGGATGGTCATTCAAGAACATTGTAATTGTTCCTCTGCATGAATGCCTGAGTAGATTTGGAGCAGTGTATTGGATCATTGTCTTTCTGAAATATCCATCCCCTGCGTAATTTCAACTTCATCACTGATTCTTGCACATTATTGTCAAGAATCTGCTGATACTGAGTTGAATCAATGCGACCCTCAACTTTAACAAGATTCCCGTTGTCGGCATTGGCCAAACAGCCCCAAAGCATGATGGAACCTCCACCAAATTTTACTGTGGGTAGCAAGTGCTTTTCTTGGAATGCCGTGTTGTTTTGCCTCCATGCATAACGCCTTTTTGTATGACCAAACAACTCACTTTGTTTTATCAGTCCACAGGACCTTCTTCCAAAATGTAACTGGCTTGTCCAAATGTGCTTTTGCATACCTCAGGCGACTCTGTTTGTGGCATGCTTGCAGAAACGGCTTCTTTCGCTTCACTCTCCCAAACAGCTTCTCCTTGTGCAACGTGCGCTGTATTGTTGACCGATGCACATTGACACCATCTGCAGCAAGATGATGTTGCAGGTCTTTGGAGGTGGTCTGTGGATTGTCCTTGACTGTTCTCACCATTCTTCTTCTCTGCCTTTCTGATATTTTTCTTGGCCTGCCACTTCTGGGCTTAACAAGAACTGTACCTGTGTTCTTCCATTTCCTTACTATGTTCCTCACAGTGGAAACTGACAGTTTAAATCTCTGAGACAACTTTTTGTATCCTTCCCCTGAACAACTATGTTGAATAATCTTTATTTTCAGATCATTTGAGAGTTGTTTTGAGGAGCCCATGATGCCACTCTTCATAGGAGATTCAAATAGGAGAACAACTTGCAAGTGGCCACCTTAAATACATTTTCTCATGATTGGATACACCTGCCTATGACGTTAACAGCTCAATGAGGTTACAAAACCAATTTAGTGCTTTAGTAAGTCAGTAAAAAGTAGTTAGGAGTGTTCAAATCAAGAAATTGATAAGTGTGCCCATACTTTTGCAGCGGTCAATTTTGTTTAAATGCGGATTGCACATTTTCTGTTAGTACAATAAACCTCATTTCACTCCAGAAATATTACTCAGTCCATCATTTATTAGATATATGAAACTGAAATAGCTGTTGCAAAAACCCAAATTGTTATAAAGAAAAAAGGTTAACATTAATAGGGGTGCCCAAACCTTTTCATATGACTGTGCTTTCCATGATTAACCTGTAGGTGTATTACAGGATCCAATTCAAACTGCTTGTTCTCACCCACAAAGCTGTCCACAGTGCAACACCTCCCTACATCTCCACACTCCTCTCTGTCTATCACCCCACCCGTTCCCTACACTCTGCAAATAACTTTTGACTAACATCCACACTAATTCGAACCTTCCAGTCCCGGATCCAAGACTTCTTCCGAGCTGCGCCAATCCTCTGGAAGGCTCTACCCCAAGAACTTAGGACGAATCACAACTTACTCAGCTTCAGACGCACCCTAAAAACGCATCTTTTTAGGGTGGCCTATCACACTCCCTAATCAAATCCAATTCACACAGTCCCTCTACAACTTCTCACAACATAACCCCACGTTAAACTCCATGGCACCCAAATGCATCTCAAGGTTCTGACCAATTGGTTCAGGAAGGCATTATCTATCCCCCATTTCCTTGAGATGGCTGGATTGTCATTGTAAATAAGCACTTTTACCTTGCCCCCCCCCCATATCTCATTGTAGATTGTAAGCTCTCACGAGCAGAGTTGTCTTTTTTTTCCCCTCTAAATATTGTTAATATTGTATTTTCTATAACTGTTACTTGTTTGTATATGATCCTCCTGAATTGTAAAGCGCTGCGGAATATGTTGGCGCTATAGAAATAAAGATTATTATTATTATTATTATTAAGTGAAAGTAAACAAACACACACAACGAAAAATCCTTTATTTGGAATAAAAGACAAAAAAGCACCCTCATCATTTTATTAAAATCCCCAAATACCCCTCCAGGTTCGACGTAATCCTCAGAGGTCCCACAACGCTATTGTACCGCCCCGCGCTCGGCTGCAGCCGAGCCACTCGGATCCGGGCTCGTTGGTGGGTGGCTCGAGCGCCTCTGGACCCGGAGTCACGTCGCTCTGAAGGGGTGCTGGCGCTACTTAGGGGGTGGTAGGTGGGAGTACGGCTGGAGCCGTGTTTGAGTTCGTGACGCCACCCACGGGATGTGGTGAAGGTGTAGACACCACCGCTGCGGTTACGGGGCACTAGGGGGAGATGGTGATGCAGCAAGATGTTAACCCCTCCGTGGGCAGGGATGATGGCCCCGGGACCCGTTGGGGAGAGTAGGTGGGCGGTGCAGGGTGGTGCGCGGCCAGATGGCACTGTTGTACTCACTGTTATTGACACACACACAAGTCTCTGATGAACAAAATTGATGGGGGTCGGTGCCCGCAGCCGGCTGCGTCTGGTCCCTCACCCGGTTCGGTGGTCTTTGCCTTCTTTCTTTCTCCTCTCTCTTCTCTCTCTCTCCCTCTCCTCTCTCTCCTCTTTCTCTCTCCTCTCTCTCCTCTCTCTCCTCTCTCTCTTCTCTCTCGCTCTCCTCTCTCTTCTCTCCCCTCTCTCTCCTCTCTCTCTTCTCTCTCTTCTCTCCCTCTTCTCTCTCTCTTCTCTCTCTCTCTTTTCTCTCTCTATTTTCTCTCTCTCCTCTCTCTCTTCTTTCTCTCTCCTCTCTTTCCGCTCTCTCTTCTCTCTCTTCTCGCTCTCTCTTCTTGCTCTCTCTTCTCTCTCCTCTCTCTCTTCTCTCTCTCTCCCTCTCTCTCTTCTCTCTTCTCTCTCCTCCTCTCTCTCTTCTCTCTCTCCTCTCTCTTCTCTCTCTTCTCTCTCTCCTCTCTCTCTCCTCTCTCCTCTCTCTCTCCTCTCGCTCTTCTCTCTTCTCTCTCCTCTCTCTCCTCTCGCTCTTCTCTCTCCTCTCTCTCTTCTCTGTCCTCTCTCTCTTTCTTCTCTTTCTCTCTCTCTTCTCTCTCTCTTCTCCCTCTCTCTCCTCTCCCTCTCTCTCCTCTCTCTACTCTCTCTCTCTCTCTCTCTTCTCTCTTCTCTCTCCCCTCTCCTCTCTCTCTTTTCTCTCTCTTCTCTCTCCTCTCTCTCAAATTCAAATATGCTTTATTGGCAGGACCAAAATACAATTAGTGTTGCCAAAGCAAGAGAAATACAGTAAGTGTGGTGGGAGGGGATCAGGGTTATGGGGAGTTGGGGGCACAATTTGGGCTCTGAAAGTCCATTTAGGGGTCTTATGTTCCCCTCAGCTTATGAAATGTGGTGACATATTGGGCGGCGATCTCCACCATTGATTCCTCTTCCCCCAGTAGGAAGTGGAGTTTCATGTCCTCGTCCATGGATGGAAAGTCCGGGGTATGGGTGGTAAGTTTCTGGAAGTGGGAGGCACTCACTGCTGAGTATTTGTTACGGTGCAGCAGGAAGTGCGCCTCGTCCTCCAGAGCCCCCTGCTGGCAGTGCTGGCACAGTCTGTTCTCTCGCGGCTTGTATGTCTGTCGGTGCCGCCCTGTTTCCACCTCTAGGCTGTGGGCACTCAGTCTGTACAGGCTCAGTGTCTGCCTGTCTTTGGGGTGGCGTAACCTTTCCAAATATGGGGCCAGAGTGTATTCCCTCCGCAATGACCGGTAGATGGTGAGTTTCTGGGAGTTTTGTAATTCACTCTTCCAGTCCTCTATGTATTGCATCTTGCAGCTCTCTGAGATTTCTTTTATTTGGGCTCTTGTCAGGGTGTGTTGCTGACTTTGGCTGGACTGGCTGTCGGGGTTCCTGGCTTGCTCTGGACTCTGGCTCAGCAGGGCTTTATGATGGTAGGAGCTGGGGTTGCTGTTCTGTATGTGCGCCTGGTGTGATAGCGCCCTCTTGTGTATACTGAACCATAAGGGGAATCGGTCCAGCTCTGCCTGACAGGCTATGTTTGGGGTGCTGTGATGGACTTGGAGAAGATATTTACAGAACTCCATGTGGAAGACTTCGGTTGGGCTGGAATCCCACTTTGTGTGGTGTGGGTAGGTCACTGGGCCCCATACCTCGCTGCTATATAGCAGTATAGGGGTGATGACGCTGTCAAATATCTTGAGCCAGACTCTCACAGGTGGTTTGAGGTGGTACAGTTGTTTTCTGATGGCGTAGAAGGTTCTGCACGCTTTTCCTTTCAGGGCTTCTGCTGCTTGCTTGAGGCTCCCGTTATTGCTTAGCTCCAGACCGAGGTAGTTATAGCTGCTGGTTTTCTCCAGCATGGAGGCATTTAATGTGAAGGAGGGAGAGTTTATTTTATTCTGGTTCCTCTTCTGAAACACCATGATGTCACCATCACCATTCTGAAGCGCCCATGTGGTGCTGAATGTTTCCAGTACTGCCAGGCTATCTTGGAGGCCTTTCTCGGTTGGGGAGAGTAGCAGGAGGTCGTCTGCGTACAGCAGGAACTTCACCTCTCGGTCATGCAGACTGAGGCCTGGAGTGGGGGAGCACTCTAGAGCTGTTGCTAGTCCATTTATATAGATGTTGAATAGAGTTGGGCTCAGGCTGCAGCCCTGTCTGACCCCACGGCCCTGTTGGAAGAAAGCCATCCTCTTCCCGTTCACCTTCACGCTGCACCGGTTCTCAGTGTATGAGCTCTTGATCACGTCGTAGGTTCTGCCACCTATTCCGCTCTCCAGAAGTTTCAGGAACAGCCCTGGGTGCCAAACTGAGTCAAATGCCTTTTTGAAGTCCACGAAACATGCAAATATTTTCCCCTGTTTTTTGCCGTGGACGTGGGTCTTGATGAGGCTTTGCAGGGTGTAAAGGTGGTCTGTGGTGCGGTGGTTTGGCATGAACCCAGCTTGGCTTCTGCTGAGGATGTCACCCTGGGTGAGGAAGGCGATAATCCTTTTATTAATGATGCTGTTGAACAGTTTTCCCAGAATGCTGTTGACACAGATCCCTCTGTAGTTTGCTGGGTCATATCGGTCTCCATTCTTGTAGATGGGTGTTATGAGACCTTGATTCCAGCTTTGAGGGAAGTAGCCGGCACTCAGGATGTGGGTGAATAGTTTTGCCAGTGCTGCATGAATGTCTGGGGAACTGTATTTCATCATCTCAGGCAGGACGCAGTCACTGCCCGCGGCCTTCTTACATTTTAGCAATTTGATTCTGTCTTTTATTTCCAGCACACTGATTGGTATGTCCAGAGGATTTTGAAAGTCCTTGATTGTCTCCTCCATGTCCCTCAGTTTAGTCATTAGATGCTCTTGTTCTGGGGTTAGGTCGTCTTCTGGGATATTCTTGTAGAGGCCCTTGAAGTAGCTGTGCCAGATGTTGCCATTTTGAATGTGGAGGGTGCTTTGCTTGGGATTAGTACCGATATGGCTCCATGTCTCCCAGAATGAGTTTTCCTGGAGGGAGTCTTCGAGCTGCTGCAGTTTGTGGGAGATGTGCTTTTGTTTTTCCTCCTTGAGGGTTCGCTTGTATTGCCTCTGTAGAGTGTCATGGACCACTCTTAGCTCCTTGTTGTCAGGGTCTCTCTCTCCTCTCTCTCCTCTTTCTCCTCTCTCTTTCTTTCCTCAAATTCAAATTCAAATATGCTTTATTGGCAGGACCAAAATACAATTAGTGTTGCCAAAGCAAGAGAAATACAGTAAGTGGGGTGGGAGGGGATCAGGGTTATGGGGAGTTGGGGGCACAATTTGGGCTCTGAAAGTCCATTTAGGGGCCTTATGTTCCCCTCAGCTTATGACATGTGGTGACATATTGGGCGGCAATCTCCACCATTGATTCCTCTTCCCCCAGTAGGATGCAGAGTTTCATCTCCTCGTCCATGGATGGAAAGTCCGGGGTATGAGTGGTAAGTTTCTGGAAGTGGGAGGCCCTCACTGCTGAGTATTTGTCACAGTGCAGCAGGAAGTGTGCCTCGTCCTCCAGAGCTCCCTGCTGGCAGTGCTGGCACAGTCTGTTCTCCCGCGGCTTGTATGTCTGTCGGTGCCGCCCTGCTTCCATTTCTAGGCTGTGGGCACTCAGTCTGTACAAGCCCAGGGTCTCCTCTCTCTCCTCGCTCTTCTCTCTCTCTTCTCTTTCTCTTCTCTCTCTTCTCTCTTCTCTCTCTTCTCTCTCCTCTCTCTTCTCTCTTCTCTTTCTCTTCTCTCTCCTCTCCCTTCTCTCTCTTCTCTTTCTCTTCTCTCTCTTCTCTTTCTCTTCTCTCTCCTCTCTTTTTCTCTTCTTTCTCCTCTCTTCTCTCTCTTCTCTTTCTCTTCTCTCTCCTCTCTCTCCTCTCTCTTCTCTATCTCTCTCTCCTCTCTTTCTCCCTCTCCTCTCTCCTCTCTCTCTACTCTCTCTCTTTTATCTCTCTCCTCTCTCTCTCCTCTCTTCTCTCTCTCTTCTCTCTCTCTTCTCTCTCTCTTCTCTCTCTTCTCTCTCTCTTCTCTCTCCTCTCTCCTCTCTTCTCTCTCTCCTCTCTCTCTCTTCTCACTCTCTTCTCCCTCTCTTCTCGCCTCTCTCTCTCCTCTCCCTCTCCTCACCCTCTCCTCTCCCTCTCCTCACCCTCTCCTCTCCCTCTCCTCTCTCTCTCCTCTCCCTCTCCTCTCCCTCTCCTCTCTTCTCTTCTCCCTCATCTCCCCCTCTTCTCCCTCTTCTCCCTCTTCTCTCTCTTCTCTCTCTTCTCTCTCTTCTCCCTTGCATCTCCCTCTCTTCTACCTCTCTTCTACCTCTCTCCTCTCTCTCTCCTCTCTGTGGAGGGGGGTTCTTTATTTCAATAAAGATAGAGTCACTAATTGTGTTATGTTTTATTTCTAATAAAAATATTTTTCTGTGTGTTGTGGTTTTTTTTTATCTGTACTAGAAATTCATGGTGGCCATGTCTAATATTGGTGTGACACCATGAATTTCGGGCTTAGGGCCAGTTGATAATATACAGCTATAGCCCTATCCCCATTATTATCCAGCGAGCCACCCATCACCAGGGCAGCTGGAAGAGTTGGATACAGCGCCAGAAGATGGCGCTTCTATGAAATCGCCATTTTCTGGGGCGGCTGCAGACTGCAATTCGCAGCATGGGTGCCCAGAAAGCTTGGGCACCCTGCGCTACGGATTCCAATCCCCAGGTGCCTAGTTGTACCTAGCTGGATGCATAAATTGGGTGAAGCCCACGTAATTTTTTTTTTAATTATTTCGTGAAACTCGTGAAATAAGAAAAAGGGCTTCCCTATATTTTTGGTTCCCACCCAGGTACAAATAGGCAGCTGGGGGTTGGGGGCAGCCCTTAGCTGCCTGCTGTACCTGGTTAACATGCAAAAATATGGCTAAGCCCACGTAATTTTTTTTGGGGGGGCAAAAAACTGCATACAGTCCTGGATGGAGTATGCTGAGCTTTGTAGTTATGCAGCTGCAGTCTGCTGTCTGTTTGTATGGAGGTGAGGAGACAGCAGCTGCAGAACTACAAGGCTCAGCATGCTGCATCCAGGACTGTATGCTGGAGGGAGAGACAGGGGAAGCAGAACTACAAGGCTCAGCATGCTCCATTCACTAGTGTATGCAGGAGAGCAGACAGCAGCTGCAGAACTACAAGGCTCAGCATACTACATCCAGGACTGTATGCAGGAGTTTTTTGCCCACCAAAAAAATGACATGGGCTTTGCCATATTTTTGTATGCTAGCCAGGTACAGCAGGCAGGTACCACTGCCCCCAACCCCCAGCTACCTATTTGTACCCGGCTGGGAACTAAAAATATAGGGAAGCCCTTTTATTAATTATTTCATGAAATAATTAAAAAAACAAATGACGTAGGCTTCGCAATATTTTTGTGTTCAGCCAGGTACAACTAGGCAGCTGGGGATTAGAATCCGCAGCACAGGTTAGCCCGATGTTTCTGGGCACCTCTGCTGCGAATTGCAATCCGCAGCCGCCCCAGTCACCACTGACAAGCGCGTTGCTATAGCAACAGTGATCTCCGTTATCGACCGGCTGTGGCAGCCGGTTTATAACGGAACGGGGAAGCAGACCGGGAACCTGACCGCGTGCCAGAGCATGTCCCCGGTACACGGCGATACACAAATGATCACCGCATACTGGATAGATGCACTCGCAGGTCTTACATGACGCGTCATAGTCTTCTACCACCAATTTAAAGTGCCTGATTCGGGTCCCCATAAACTTATATGGTGAATGGGGTCCAGTTAGATCGCTGTGATTAATTCTGGGATTTGGTCTGTTTTTTTACCGGTTGGACCTGGGTATCTACGGGTCCATCCATCACTACCTGAGAGGTGTGGTGACCCAGACTCCCTGGTGCTTAAGTTGTGCTTATTGCTTGGAGTGATTGTGGAGTTTACCCCTGTTGGTTTGTACTTCCTTCCTGTTCTTGTATTTCTTCCTGAATATTTTATTGTATTTACCTTTGTGTGTGTGTGTGTGTGTGTGTGTGTGTGTGTGTGTGTGTGTGTGTGCTGTGTGACAGAGTTTTGGTTTTCCCTTGTCTGTCTTTATCTGTAAGTTTCTAAAAAAAAGGATGTCACGGTCCAAAAGGAGCGCTAGGGAGGCCAGATTAGTTTGTAGCTTTAACATTTTATTTCTTGTCGTACCACTACGCGTTTCGATATGTGAAATATCTTCATCAGGTGGATGTTTAATGAAACAAGGGAAGTGACATTTAAAGGGATTAGAGCAATTCTATTGGTTATTAGCAAATTAAATGGTCATATTAACCCTTACTCATTTGAACACATTAACCCTTTTAAAAAATATATCAAACAATTATGTAACAAACATTAAGAGGGAAGGGGGAAAAAATAAAACAAGGCCCAAAATTAAAATTAAAACTAAGCTTAAATAGCATCTAAAATAAATTAGAATATAAAAACCATTAATTACAGCAATAAGACATTATAACATTTAACATTGCAACATTCCTCATAGCTTATGCCCTGAATAATAATAATAGTAATGATAATAATAAAAAATATAGAATAAAAAATCCGCATACATAGAGAAAGAGGCCCCATGTATGCGAAAGTTTCTATACACAAACCCGCAGATTAACAATCATACAAATGCACATATATGCATAATAGGTGCTGTCACCCCCATATAACAGACCTACGCACATAAGTGCACACGTATGCAAGCCATTAGCATCAGTGTTTTGCGACGTTTTCAATAGTTAAATTCAAGTCCTCGGGGTACAAAGTGCCCAGTTTGTAGATCCAGTAACTCTCACGTTTTATCAATCTTTCAAACCGATCGAGTCCACTCTTTTACGTAAAACGTTTATACAACAAGGTTATCCATAAAAACTATGAAGGATGCCTTTAGGAAGACTATTAATGTTACACAAGATTTCTATATAAATAAGATCAATTGCAAACAGAACACTGATGAAAAGAGCAAGTTGAATACCATGTTCCGCAAATGGAGCGTTATTACAACCTTTTGCCGCTCCAGGGTCCAAATTCATAATCTCTTGGAAAAATATTGGGTTATCCTGCAGAGTGATTCGCTGCTTCAAGATCACATCCCCCCCAGGCCTTCCATCATTTACCATAAGAACACAAGTTTGCGGAATTTGGTGGCACCTAGTAATCCTAATCTCAATAAATTGCCTGTTGTCACAACTATTTCCACAAGTAATCGCTGTTTTCGGTGTAATATTTCCAGATGTTTGTGCTGTGAAGTTATCGGGAACAATGTCTCTTCTTTTACACCCCGTATTACAAAATCTCTCTTTCCAATCAAATTCCATCTAACCTGCCAGAGTACCTATGTGATCTACTTGCTGGAATGCACTTGCGGCCTACAATATGTGGGTTGCACAGTGCAAACTATGCATGCCAGACTAAATAAACATAGATCGAATATAAAAAATGGATATCAACAACATAGTCTTTCCAGACATTTTTATAGTACACATCAAAAGGACCCCAAACAATTGAGACTAACAATTATTGATCATGTAATAAACTCTGGCCCCGATCGGTTTGAAAGATTGATAAAACGTGAGAGTTACTGGATCTACAAACTTTGCACTTTGTACCCCGAGGGCTTGATTTTAACTATTGAAAACGTCGCAAAATACTGATGCTAATGAGTCCCATACACGTGCACTTATGTGCGTAGGTCTGTTATATGGGGGTGACAGCACCTATTGTGCATATATGTGCATTTGTATGATTGTTAATCTGCAGGTTTGTATATAGAAACTTTCGCATACATGGGCCCTCTTTCTCTATGTATGCGGATATTTTATTTTATATTTTTTATTATTATCATTACTATTATTATTATTCAAGGCATAACCTATTCAGGGCATAAGCTATGAGGAATGTTGCAATGTTAAATGTTGTCTTATTGCTGTAATTAATGATTTTTATATTCTAATTTATTTTAGATGCTATTTAAGCTTAGTTTTAATTTTAATTTTGGTCCTTGTTTTATTTTTTTCCCCTTCCCTTTTAATGTTTGTTACATAATTGTTTTATATATTTTTTTTAAAAGTGTTAATGTGTTCAAATGAGTAAGGGTTAATATATCATTTAATTTGCTAATAACCAATAGAAATGCACTTGTCATGATTCGCCTCCCTATACACATGGCTAGGGGGCGGAGCCTTCTCTCGGGCCTCACTTCCGGCCCCTGGATGCCTTATTAGCTGACACTTCCAGTGAACCAGCGCCGGCTATAAGCTTAGCTCTGCTTTGCCTGTGATTGCTGGTCCTGTGAGTGATATCCTGATCTGTCTGTTCCTGTGCCCCCGTGCCCTTGTCTGTGTTCTGTCCCCTGGTCGTCCCTCCTGTCCTGTGTCCCCCCTCCTATTTCCCCACTCGGTTGCTTCCTCCGGTACTGACCTTAGCCTGACTTTGACTTCGCTTCTGCTCGCTCCTCTAGTCCTGCTTCTGCCCGTACGGTGTTTGACCCAGCCTGTCTCACTATTCCTCACATACCCTGCAGTTCTGCCTCTCAGCTGTGCTGATTAGGTAGTGCATGAAAACGCTGTGCATTTCCTTCCTGGTTCTCATTGCTCTGTGTAGTGTCGTCTGCTGCAGAGCTCTGGCTCCCCCTGGTGGCAGCATTACAGTATAGCCGGCCCCAATAGGCTTTATCTCCCATAGGGGGGAAAAAAAAAAGCCATTTAATTCTTGGTAGTGGGATCCAACTTTGCAGGATACCAGACTGTAATGGATCCACTCAGTACTTTGTGCGAGCAAGTAGCCAACCTTACGCAGCTGGTGCAGGATTTGGCTGCAGAGCATCGCACCCTGGTAGCTTCACACAACATTCTGCAGAGTGAGGTTTCTGCTTCTGCGAGGGCCACCTCAGTGGCAGTTACCTCACAAACTGTAGAACAGCATAGTCACACTGATGTCCAACTGACCTCCCCCGAACCCACGGTGATGCTCCCCGATATATTCTCGTGGGAGAAAAACCTATTTCAGACATTTAGGGAGAGTTGCAGGCTTCTTTTCACTCTCCGGCCTCGGTCCTCGGGGAATGAGATCCAGCGGGTGGGGATCATCATGTCGTTACTTAGAGGGGGTCCCCAGACCTGGGCGTTTTCCCTACCCCCTTCGGCCCCGGAACGGCATTTGGTTGAGCTCTTCTTTGACTCCCTGGGGGTGATATATGACGAACCAGACCGTGTACGGGTGGCTGAGGACAGGATCATGTGTCTCACTCAGGGAAACCACACTGCTGAGCTATATTGTTCTGATTTTCGGCAGTGGTCTACTGAGGTACGGTGGAATGATTCTGCACTCAGGTGCCAATTCCGGAGAGGTCTTTCGGACTCCCTGAAAGACGCTTTGGCTCTGCACCCTCCTCCCAGCACCTTGGATAATGCGATGATGGATGCAGTTTGTATGGACCACAAATTACGGGAAAGAAGGGGAACCATGCGTGAGATTCCGCCCCCTCTACCTAGGGCACCTTCTTTGCCGGCTATGGAACAGATGGAAGTTGGAGCCATCAGTCCGAATGAGAAGGAGAGGAGAAGACGCCGGGATCTCAAGCTGTGCTTCTATTGTGGACACCATGGACACTGGAGGAAAGACTGCCCGGCTTGCCCCTCCGCTAAACAGTCGTCGGGAAACTTCTAAGTCTGGGTAACGGTCGAGGAGGTTGCCCAGACTATCAGGTACCTTTCCTATCCTCCAATAAGATACTTCTGAATGTCGACCTCCAGGTCAAGGAGTCGGTCTGGTCTGCTACTGCCTTTGTTGACTGTGGGTACGCTATGAACTTCATTGACTCTGAGTTGGTCCAAAGATTAGAGTTAGGGACAGTGAGGTTAGAAGGACCCATTCAATTCCTGACAATTGATAAAACACCGCTGCCTCAAAACGTCATTCGGTTTGCTACAGAAAAATGTACTCTGGTGATCGGGTCTCTGCATTCTGAAACTATTTCTTGTTTTGTAATGGCCAATCTCCCTGCTGGATTAGTGTTGGGGTATCCATGGTTAAGGTTACATAATCCCGTTATTGATTGGGAGTGTCGTACCATAGTCAAATGGAGTCCTTCTTGTCATAAAAGGTGTTTACAATCTGTACCTGTGTTCTCCGTAAGTCCTGAGGGTCTTCCGGAATACCTGAGGGACTACGGAGACGTATTCTCGGAAACAGAGGCCGAGGTTTTGCCACCTCATCGCCCATATGACTGTGCCATCGATTTACTTCCCAATACCAAATTGCCCAAGGCCCGTTTTTATCACCTCTCGGGTCCAGAAAGGGCTGCTATGAAATCATACATATACATAGTATACGTAAAGGGCATATCCGTCCTTCTTCTTCCCCTGTGGCTGCTGGGTTCTTTTTTGTAAAGAAGAAGGACGGAAGATTAAGGCCATGTCTCGATTTCCGAGAATTAAACAAAATTACTGTGAAAAACACATATCCGCTTCCACTCATCCCTGATCTCTACAACCAACTCTCTGAAGCCCGGTGGTTTACCAAACTAGATCTCAGGGGGGCCTATAATCTTATCCGTATTAGAGAAGGGGATGAGTGGAAAACGGCCTTTCTGACGTCAGAGGGGTTATTCGAGAATTTGGTGATGCCTTTTGGTCTAACAAATGCCCCTGCGGTGTTTCAAAATTTCATCAACGATATCTTCTCTGATTTTCTTGGTCGTTTTGTGGTCATCTATCTCGATGACATTTTGATTTATTCTGCCGATAGAGATACGCATATTATGCATGTTCACTCAGTATTACAGAGATTGCGTGATAACCATCTGTTTGCCAAGCTTGAAAAATGTGTTTTCTCTGTTCAGGAAATAGCCTTTCTTGGGTTACTCCTTTCTCGTGATGGGTTTAAAATGGACCCAGGAAAGGTGCAGGCTATCGTGGATTGGGTGCAACCCAGGGATATCAAGGCGCTACAATGCTTTTTGGGTTTCGCAAATTATTATCGAAGGTTCATTAAGGGGTTCTCTCAAATTGCCAAGCCATTGACTGACCTTACACGGAAAGGGGCGGATCTGCAGAACTGGTCGCAAACGGCTGTCCAGGCCTTTCTTGAGTTAAAGTTGAATAGGATAACTGAAGTGAGCACTAATACATATATATATATATATTATGAGTGCAAGCCAAAAAATACATACTATATAAGGATAAGGCTGCACATCAAACTTAGATAATAGTATAATGCCTCAAGCATATGGAAAAATATTGGAAAATACAATGAAAAATGCTACTTGCTAATTTGAACATGTGAATAATGAATTGCATACCTGCCATGAATATTAGGAAAAAGAAGATATTTAGCAATCGCATTGATCAATGTAACTGAGCCCCAAAACCTCGTCAAGGTATATCTCTATATTGGGGTCCCTAGCTCTGTGACCCTAACTGTGTGTCATCTCATTGCAATTAAAAACTGCTGTGGGTGGAGAGGGGTAACTAAGGACTTTCTTATATAGGAGATGGAAAAAACATGGCCGAAAGGGGCGGAGCTGTGTTCACATTCAGAAAAAAAACTACATATAACTGAATAGGATAACTGAAGTGAGCACTAATATATATATATATTATGAGTGCAAGCCAAAAAATACATACTATATAAGGATAAGGCTGCACATCAAACTTAGATAATAGTATAATGCCTCAAGCATATGGCAAAATATTGGAAAATACAATGAAAAATGCTACTTGCTAATTTGAACATGTGAATAATGAATTGCATACCTGCCATGAATATTAGGAAAAAGGAGATATTTAGCAATCGCATTGATCAATGTAACTGAGCCCCAAAACCTCGTCAAGGTATATCTCTATATTGGGGTCCCTAGCTCTGTGACCCTAACTGTGTGTCATCTCATTGCAATTAAAAACTGCTGTGGGTGGAGAGGGGTAACTAAGGACTTTCTTATATAGGATATGGAAAAAACATGGCCGAAAGGGGCGGAGCTGTGGTCACATTCAGAAAAAAAACCTACATATAACTGAATAGGATAACTGAAGTGAGCACTAATATATATATATATTATGAGTGGAAGCCAAAAATACATTTCTTGAGTTAAAGGACCGGTTCATGTCCGCCCCAGTCCTGGTACAGCCTGATCTCGAGGCGCCGTTTGTTGTGGAGGTGGACGCCTCAGAGGTGAAGGTGGGAGCTGTTCTCTCTCAGGGCCCTGCTACTCTGACTAATCTGCGACCATGTGCGTTCTTCTCCAAGAAATTCACTCCGGCTGAGAGGAACTATGATGTGGGTAACCGTGAATTATTGGCAGTAAAGTTGGCATTCGAAGAATGGAGGCATTTTTTGGAGGGTGCTGTTCACCGTATTACTGTCATCACTGATCATAAAAACCTTGCATATATCGAGTCCACCAAGAGATTGACGCCTCGACAAGCGAGGTGGGCTCTTTTCTTTTCTAGATTTCATTTTTGTATTACTTTTCGGCCGGGGTCTAAAAACGTGAGGGCAGATGCACTGTCTCGTAGTTTGGACCCGGTGTCACCTCCAGAGCCTCCTTCCTCCATTCTTCCACGAGGGGTGGTGGTCGCTGCCTTGTCGTCCGAGTTAGAGGCTGAGGTCAGGGAGGCCCAGTCCTCAGCGCCATCTTCCGCTCCTGACACTAAACTGTTTGTCCCTTTGCACCTCCGGTTACGGGTACTACAAGAGTTCCATGAGTCCGTAATTAGTGGCCATCCTGGAGTTACAGCCACTCGCAGGGCTGTTGCTCGACTGTTTTGGTGGCCATCTCTTCACTCAGATGTTGCTCGGTTTGTGTCTCACTATGCTACATGTGCCCGTGCTAAGGTATGTTGTAACCGGCCAGCTGGGGAACTGGTTCCATTACCTGTTCCTGAAAGACCATGGACCCACTTGTCCATGGATTTCATTATGGACCTCCCTGTCTCAAATGGTATGACTGTGATCTGGGTGGTGGTGGATTGTTTTAGTAAACAGGCACAATTTGTTCCCCTCTCCGGTCTACCTTCTGCTGCGGCCCTTGCTAACCACTTTATTGACCAGGTGGTTCGGTTATATGGGTTGCCCCTGAATATTGTGTCTGACAGGGGGGTACAATTCATTTCTCGGTTTTGGAGGGCCTTGTGCAGGCGGTGGGGAATTGAGTTGTCCTTCTCGTCCGCCTATCATCCCGAGTCCAATGGGCAGACGGAAAGGACGAATCAGACCCTTGAGCAAATCCTGCGGTGCTTGGTTTCTGCTCAGCAGGAGGATTGGTGTACGTTTTTGCCCCTTGCAGAGTTTGCATTCAATAGCAGGGTCCATCAGTCCACGGGAACTTCTCCCTTCTTCTGTAATTACGGGTTTCACTCTCACTTCGGGACCTTCTCTAGAGTGGATTCGGGTGTCCAGGGGCTGACTCCATCGTTCAGCATCTGGGGGAGGTGTGGAAGGAGGTACGGCGGTGCATCGTGACGGCTCAACAGTCCCAGAAACGCCAAGCGGACAAACGCCGTTCTCTGGGACCCCCCTTTCAGGTGGGGGACAAAGTGTGGTTGTCCACTCGGAATATCAGGCTCAGGGTTCCGTCTGCTAAGTTGGGTCCTAAGTTTATAGGGCCCTATGAGATCATCGAAGTGATCAACCCGGTGGCCTTTCGGTTGCAACTGCCCCAGACCTTGCGTATTCCCAATGTGTTTCATACCTCCTTGCTTAAGCCATTTGTTCCTTCGGTGGTGGATTCTCAGACCCCTCCGGCTCCGATACTGGTGGACGGTGAGGAGGAGTACGAAATTCAGCGTATTATCGACTTTCGTTGGGTTCATAGTTCCCCCCAGTATCTGATTCATTGGAAGGGTTACGGTCCGGAGGACCGGTCCCGGGTGCCAGCTCGATCCGTGCGGGCCGATCGGTTAATTGCGGCTTTCCACGAAAGTATCATGGGAAGCCTGGGGGTCCGGTGGCCCCCCTTTGAGGAGGGGGTACTGTCATGATTCGCCTCCCTATACACATGGCTAGGGGGCGGAGCCTTCTCTCGGGCCTCACTTCCGGCCCCTGGATGCCTTAAAAGCTGACACTTCCAGTGAACCAGCGCCGGCTATAAGCTTAGCTCTGCTTTGCCTGTGATTGCTGGTCCTGTGAGTGATATCCTGATCTGTCTGTTCCTGTGCCCCCGTGCTCTTGTCTGTGTTCTGTCCCCTGGTCGTCCCTCCTGTCCTGTGTCCCCCCTCCTATTTCCCCACTCGGTTGCTTCCTCCAGTACTGACCTTAGCCTGACTTTGACTTCGCTTCTGCTCGCTCCTCCAGTCCTGCTTCTGCCCGTACGGTGTTTGACCCAGCCTGTCTCACTATTCCTCACATACCCTGCAGTTCTGCCTCTCAGCTGTGCTGATTAGGCAGTGCATGAGAACGCTGTGCATTTCCTTCCTGGTTCTCATTGCTCTGTGTAGTGTCGTCTGCTGCAGAGCTCTGGCTCCCCCTGGTGGCAGCATTACAGCACTAACCCCTTTAAATGTCACATCCCGTGTTTCATTAAACATCCACCTGATGAAAATATTTCACATATCGAAACGCGTTGTGGTACGACAAGAAATAAAATTTTAAAGCTGCAAACTAATCTGGCCTCCCTAGCGCTCCTTTTGGACCATGAGATCCTTTTTCTACATACCAATTTTCCCCTTGTGGGACCCACGGCAGGAGCTGTTTTTGCGGTGGAGGCTGTAATCTCAATTTGGATCAGCGGCTTGAGGATCCGAAGTGATCGGTCACATGACCGCTTCGTAAAGACACAGCCCACGTTCGAACGGACACAGCCAGAATCTTTTTATTTATCTGTAGGTTTAACACATTCATGTCCTGTTTCGTTCTCCCATACTGTGAGGAGGGGGAGATGGATTCAGATTAGGACTTGTCAGGAGCAAGGCCAGGAAGGAGACTCAGGCCTCTCCACCATCAGGACTATCCCTGAGGGTCAGCTTAGGAGACTCAGTTCCCCATTATCCCATAGCCATAGTGACAAGGGGTCTCCCTAGGTCACTTATTGGGCAGCTGCTCCAAAATGGTGACAGAAGAGCCCAATGTAGCGACAACTTGCTTGTGGTCAAGTACAACGACAACAGAGATGTCTTTCTCTTGGCCACAATACATGGTGATGGTAGGAACCCCCCATCCAAGCTTCTTGAACTTCATCTACACAGATCCACAAACCAGACTGAGCTCTGGGATACAACAAGAACATATGGGGGGGGGTTGATCTCTCTGATCTTTCTTTTACCCCTAAAAACCCGGCCTGTGTATAAAAGAATGCTTCAAAGTCTACCACATGACCATGGAACTGAATTCAAAGATGCCAGATTGATATAATTTTAAATAGCAAGATGTGTGGACATTGTGCAATCGCACACTAAACATAAAATATAACTTTTAATGGTGCTCATTTAAAACGAGTAAACCTCATAAAAACGTGAGTATAAAATGAGAATACCCAAAGCAGTGGTCACCAAGCTCAAATGGACCCTGGTTTGGGTACAGCGCACAAAACACTATCCAGACTGGGTCACTATTATATCACCTCAGTACTATATTAGAGGTCACATGTACAGGGAACCGCACACCACTCTGTACCTCCAATATTATCTAATGTGTAGCTAAGGCTACTTTCACACATCAGTTTTTTTCCATCCGGCGCCGGATCCGTTTTATCCCCATTGATGTGTATTAGTGCCGGATTGTGCCTGATAGCCTTGCGTTGCATCCGGCTTTTGCCGGATCCGTCAAAATTGGCAAATGCGGCGGGCGGATGGAACGTCTCACGCAATACGGCGTGATTTACAATGGAATTCTATGGACGCCGGATCCGGCGTAATGCGGCAAAAAACGGATGCGGCCGCCGGATCCGTTTTTGTAAACTGAGCATGCTCCAATGTTTTGAAAAAAACGGATCCAGAAAAAAAATGGACAAAACGGATGTACCGGATCCGTTTTTTGACAGATCAGGTATACCGGATCAGTAAAAAAAAAGGATCAGGTGCATCCGTTTTTGCATATTCTGCGCCGGATCCGTTGCATCAGGCACGCGCCGGATTGTGCCTGATGCCAAAAACTGATGTGTGAAAGTAGCCTAACTGATGTAAACGACCGCCATTAAACATATACCATTTCTTTAAATAATATGGTTATAATAGTTGGAACGGTCTCAGGGGGGATGAAACGCGTAGGGAGTGACCGGAGGCCTGCTGCTAACATTTTTTGAGAGATAAGCTTGAAGAAGGTTTATCAGTGAATATCCTATCCATGAGAATTTTGAAGCCCGCAAGTCCTTGGTGAAACCATTCCAACTATTATAACCATATTATTTAAAGAAATGGTATATGTTTAATGGCGGTCGTTTACACCAGTTATCTATACATTAGATAATATTGGAGGTACAGAGTGGAGGGCGGTTCCCTGTACATGTGACCTCTAATATAGTACTGAGGTGACATAATAGTGACCCAGTCTGGATAGTGTTTTGTACGCTGTACCCAAACCAGGGTCCATTTGAGCTTGGTGACCACTGCTTCGGGTATTCTCATTTTATACTCACGTTTTTATGAGGTTTACTTGTTTTAAATGAGCACCATTAAAAGTTATATTTTATGTTTAGTGTGCGGTTGCACAATGTCCACACATCTTGCTATTTAAATTTGTCTTTTGGTAGTGTGAGTTGGTATCTTGCTATACAAATTGACATAATGTAGACAAATCACATTTGCCAATCGGATGCACTCTACACAACTCACATATGCCAACTTGATGTACTCTAATTTACTCTACACAGCATACATATGCCATCCTGATGCACCTTACACAACTCAAATATACCACCACATTGAAAAAATAACATACCAGGAAAACCCTAGATCAATGGCAATATAGGGTCACTTGTGGAGTGGGTTTCTACTATTTTAGCACCTCGAGAACTCTCAAACGCGACAATGACTCCCGCAGATAATTCCATCAAGGTCTGCTTTTCACTCCTTCCTTTCACAGCTCGACAGTGTGTCTAAACATTCGCTTCTGACCAAATATCATCTCTGTACTCAGGAGAAATTGCACATAAATATTGGGTCCATTTTCACCTGTTATCCTTGTGAAAATGAAATAATTAGGGTTAAAGCAACATTTTTGTGGTAAAAATGTATTTTTTTCATTTTCATGACTCAACATTATAAAACTCTTGTGAAGTCCCTGGAGGTTCAAAGTGCTCACCACATATCTAGATACAATCATTGAGCTAGTTTACAAAATGGGGTCACTTGTGGGGGAGGTCCAATGTCTAGGTACATCAAGGGCTTTTGAAATGCGAACGATTCCAGACAATTTTGAGTTCAAAGAGTCAAATCGCACTCCTTCCCATCTGGGCTTTGCCGTGCTCCCAAACAGTGGTTTTCATAATCGGCAGAAATTGCACAACAATTTGTGGGCCCATTACAACCACAGCGTAATCACGGGTTGACAATTGTTGCTATGGCAACCAGGGGTCAACTAGTGACCTTCAGGTTTGCTTGCTACGATGGCCTGTTACACCATGCCAATAACATGGTCTGAAAGGTGTACTGTCACAATAACAGATATAATGCATTGCAATGCATTACACTAGTGATCAAAGTAATAAAAGTTAACGTCCCATAGATCGTCTAAGTAAAAACATAAAAAAAAAATATAAAAATATTAAATACAAATCCCAAAATAATTAACCCCAAAAAATTGAAAACATGATATTATACTAATAAATAAGTATATTTATGTAAAAACAAAAATAAATAAAGTACACATAGTGTATTTGTTATCACTGTATCCGGAGCAACTCAATCTATATAAAAAAAGTGGCAAAAAACTGATTTATCATCTTACTGCCGGAAAAAGTGAAATAAAACGCAATCAAGAAACTGTATGTAAATTTATAGTTGAAAATGTAATTTTGTCCCACAAAAGCAAGTCGCCATCATACAGCTTTATCAGCTTAAAAATTAAAAAGCTATAGCAATGCTAAAACAATTATTTTTTTCTATAAAATTGTTTTTATTGAGTAAAAGTAGCAAATAAATAAATACATTTGCTGCTCAACATTATAAAAATCTGTTTAGCACCTGTGGGTTCAAGGTGCTTACCACACCTCTAAATAAATTCCTTGAGTAGTGTAATTTCAAAAATGGGGTCATTTGTGGCGGGGTTTCCACTGTTTAGGCACATCAAGGCCACTGCATTGAAACATGGTGTCCGCAATTTATTCCAGCCAATTTTGTCTTCCAATAGTTACCGTATTTTTCGGACTATAAGGCGCACATAAAAGCCTATGATTTTCACAGAAATCGAAAGTGCGGCTTATAATCCGGTGCGCCAGGTATATGAATACAGTATGGTACATGGATTGAGCATTACGGCCACCGTAGTCAGGAGCCTCACTGAGTGCGGTGATACGTACAGCTCTGTGCACAGGAGCCACGCGGTTTACCTGTGCCCCAAAAATGCCTCCTGTTAAGAGACATGCTTATGACGCAGATTTTAAGCTTAAAGCTATAAGTCATGCAGTAGAGCATGGAAACAGAGCAACTGCAAGAGAATTCAACATAAATGATTGTATGGTGCGTAAGTGGAGAAAACAAGAAGATTCACTGCGCCAGGTAAAGAAGACCAAACTGAGTTTCCGAGGAAATAAAGCAAGATGGCCACAGTTGGAGTACAAAACAGAACAGTGGGTTATCGAACAGAGAACCGCAGGTAGAAGCGTCTCCACTGTCTCTATTCGACTCAAAGCCACAACCTTAGCATGCGACATGGAGATCAAAGAGTTTCGAGGAGGTCCTTCATGGTGCTTTCGTTTTATGAAAAGGCGTAATCTCTCCATCCGCACCAGAACTACTGTCTGCAAGCAACTGCCAAAGGATTATGAAGAGAAGCTGGCCATTTTCCGTACCTACTGCGTAACCAAGATAAATGAAAAGAATATCCAGCCAGAACACATCACTAACATGGATGAGGTCCCCCTCACTTTCGGCGCAGGACTTCAGTGCCGGCTAGAATGTATGACATGGACGTGTCATGCACACAGGCTTCAGAAGACAGAGGAGCAAGATGGCCGAAATAGCAGGCGCCGGTCCCGGAGAACAGAGCCGCCCATCTGGCCAAGCAGCACCGGAACGACCGGTTTAGGTAAGTACCGTATTATAAAGTGTTTTTTATGTTTTACACAGCGGCCTGGGCTCTTATATACAGCATGTTAGAATGCTGTATATAAGAGCCCACTGGTGTGGCCGCAGCTTATAGACCATAAAACTGGTGACCGGTTCCCTTTAATGCGCTGCGGCTTATAATCCAATGCGCCTTATATATAAACTTAAGCGCCTGAGCAGGCACTCAATGCTAATGCGGCTTATAATCCGGTGCGCCTTATGGTCCGAAAAATAAGGTAAATGGCGCTCCTTCCCTCCTGAGCCGTGCTGTGTTCAAAAACAGTAGTTTTCCACCACAAATGGGGTATCCGTGTACTTTGGAGAAATTGCACAACAAATTGTACAGTCCATGTTTTTCTGTTGTTACCCTTGTGAAAATGCAAAATTTAGAACTAAAGCAATATTTTGGAGGGAAAAAAATAAAATATTCATTTTTTCTATCATATTGCTTTCATTTTTGAGGAGCATCTAGAAGGTTAATAAACTTCTTGAATGTGGTATTAAGCAGTTTGATTGGTTCAGTTTTAGAATGGTGTCACTTTTGGGTATTTTCTGTCACCGATGTCTCTTCAAGTCACTTAAAATGTGATGTGGTCCCTCAAAAATTTGATTTTCTAAATTTATTTAGAAAAATTTGAAATTGCTGATAAACGTAGCCTTCTAGCTTCCTAACAAAAAAAAAATGTTTAAAAAATGATGCTGATGTAAAGTAAACATGTGGCAAATGTTATTTACTAACTCTCTAGTTTAACCCCTTAAGGACCAGATGATTTTTCGTTTTTTGCCCTTTTTTTATTTTCCCACTAACATGTCTTTGTGAGGTCTTGTTTTTTGCGAGATAGGTTGTACTTTATAATGACATCATCCATTTCATCATATGATGTAATGATAAGCGGGGAAAAATTTAAAGTATGGCAAAGCAAAAGAAAGTGAAATTCTCCTATTATTTTTTTTATTTCCAGAGTTCATTTTATCAAAACTGGCCTGGCAGTATGATTTTCCAGGTTCAGATTAATTATTTTATATCTTGATAGCTTCGACGCTTATGACTGAAGTAATATCAGATACCAGTGTGTGTGTATGGGTTCTTAACTTTTAATGTGGCAAAAGGGGGTGATTTGAGATATATATATATATATATATATATATATATATATATATATATATATATATAATTGCCTTATTCTGTCTGTCTGTCTGTCTGTCTGTCTTGCTCCAAAATTGTGTCCTTACGGTGACACAAAGCTGATTGACGCTGGGCTCGCCATGGCCCCGCCCCCCCGCACGGATCGGTCGCTCGCCTCGCCTCGGCTCCACCCCCCCACGGATTGGTCGCTCGCCTCGGCCTGGCCCCGCCCTCCGCATGGATTGGCCACTTGCCCCGGCCCTCCGCACGCATTGCCAGACATAACCTTGCGCTGCTGGGATCGTGACGGAGCCGGTGAACGCTGGTAACCATTATACACATCGGGTAACTAAGGTCCCTTAATTACCCGATGTGTATCATAGTTACCAGTGTACACCGGCTCCGTCACGATCCCAGCAGCGCCAGACATAACCTAGCGATGCTGGGATCTTGACGGAGCCGGTGAACGCTGGTAACCATTATACACATCGGGTAACTAAGGTCCCTTAGTTACCCGATGTGTATCATAGTTACCAGTGTACACCGGCTCCGTCACGATCCCAGCAGTGCCAGACATAACCTTGCGCTGCTGGGATCTTGACGGAGCCGGTGAACGCTGGTAACCATTATACACATCGGGTAACTAAGGTCCCTTAGTTACCCGATGTGTATCATAGTTACCAGTGTACACCGGCTCCGTCACGATCCCAGCAGCGCCAGACATAACCTTGCGATGCTGGGATCTTGACGGAGCCGGTGAACGCTGGTAACCATTGTACACATCGGGTAACTAAGGTCCCTTAGTTACCCGATGTGTATCATAGTTACCAGCGTACACCGGCTCCCGGTACACATGTGCAGGGAGCCGGCATTATACTCCTCTCCCCCCAGGACTACTCCTCCTATTATAGTCCTCCTATTATACTCCTCTCTGAGTATAATAGGAGAACTATTATAGCATGGGGATGGAGCACGATGGGGTGCGCAGCATGGGGGATGTAGCACGATGGGGGGTGCGCAGCATGGGGGATGGTGCATGATGGGGAGTGCGCAGCATGGAGGATGGAGCACGATGGGGGGTGCGCAGCATCGGGGATGGAGCACGATGGGGAATGCGCAGCATAGGGGATGGAGCACGATGGGGGGTGGGCAGCATGGGGGATGGAGCACGATGGGGGGTGCGCAGCATGGGGGATGGGGCACGATGGGGGGTGCGCATCATGGGGGATGGAGCACGATGGGAGGTGCACACCTCCCCCCAACACACACAGACAACACACCACACACACACTGGGAACCACAAACACCGCCATACACAGACACCCACACACACAGACAACGCCGCACACACACAACACCCAACACACAAACACCGCGGCATACATAAATATACGCACATACCGCACAACACACACATTGCACAAAACATACCTCCCCCAAAACACACCACACCCACACAAACCGCGCAACACACACACACACACAACGCTACAGACACACAGCACTCCACAAACAACGCAACACATGCAACACCCAGACAACACCCAGAACATGTACAGCGCCCTACACAAACACTTGGTAACTACACACAACAACATCTATATATATATATATATATATATATATATATATATATAACAAAAATCATACATGAACTTCACAATACGTAAATTCTAGAATGCCCGATGCGTAGAATCGGGCCACCTTCTAGTATATATATATATATATATATATATATATATTATTATTTTATTCTTATTATTATTATTTATTTTTATAGCGCCATTTATTTCATGGCGCTTTACAGTGAAAAAGGGTATACATACAACAATCATTAACAGTACATAACAGACTGGTATAGGAGGAGAGAGGACCCTGCCCGCGAGGGCTCACAGTCTATAGGGAATGGGTGATGGTACAGTAGGTTAGTATGCTATATATATATATATAGCATACTTTTCAAAACATTTTTTCTACTTTCTAATATATTTAATTGTCCTCTTAGGACACTTGAACCTTCAACAATCTGATCACTTGTTCTATAAGCAGCAATGCTGAATATAGACAAAATCACAGTCTCCTGTGAACGCCGGCCACAGGCTGGCTTTCATAGGGCTACTAAGATGACAGACACAGGGGTCATCACCTGACCACTGGCTGTTCTGACAAGTCATCGGCGAGCACCAATGAGGAGTTAGAACACCCTCGGCACCTGTTGATAGCTCTTCCGTCTATCTCGGACTTGTACGCTCCGGTAAAGGACGTTACACACTTATGTGATCCATGTGACATCAGTGTAACACGTATCGGAGAAAACACGTGTCTTTGAAATAATATGATTTTCTACACTCACCTGCCTTATGCTCATGCTTTTTCCCTACACCGTGGACCCAGTGCAGCAGCTCTGGGGAGATCAGCACCGGGGACAGCAGCGCCGGGAACAAGTAAGTAGGTGAGTAAAAAGTTCCTGTTCTCCGTGTGCTATCACGGATAGTACACGGAGAACACTCCTGTGCCTTATGCCCTTTAATTAACGTTTTCACGGACCTGTGAAGGGGGCCTTAAGTAAGTATTTCAGTGTGCTGGATCAGAGATTAATGTGTAAAGTGTTCAAGTCCCATAGAGTACTCAGTAAAAAAATGTCAAAGAAATTTGTTGAAATATTAAAAAACTAAATTAATCCAGAAAGTATAATGGAAAAATGTTTTGCCAATAAAATTGCAGCATTAATGTAAAAACAGTAATACAATAGGTACACATAATGGGTAATGTCACATCTATAATAACTAGTGGGGAGCGAGCACTAAAATGCTTAAGTGATTGGTACTCAAATCTTCTCGAGTAACGAATTTAATGGAAGTCCATGGGACACGCAAGAATTTTTCTAGCAGACCCTTTCAGCAGGTCTGGGGGCAGTAAAATCGCTGAAATGGATGAATAAAGTTTTCAAATGGAATGAGAACAGCATGGGGAAGATCCCTGGACACCTCTCTGACTCCCAGGTCGCTGTTGGAAACAATGTCGTCAAAGTATTACGCCACTTTTACGGACTAACAATAAAACAAAACAAACTGAGTTAAACATGGATTTTACAGGAAAAAATGTTAGTAAACTCTTCCAATCTTTAGGCTATGTTCACACAATGCGTTTTTGCATGTTGTCATTGGTTTCAATGGTGAAAAAAATATGCAAGAACTCAGAAAGCATTGATATGCTCCTTCTTTCAAAAATGCAGCAATTTTCATTTCAGCCAGAAAAACGGAGTGTGTGCATGATATTTCTGAATTTTTTTCCCATTTCTAAGGAGTGGGATTCCTAAACTGGTAAAGCATATACCGTATTTTTCAGACTATAAGACGCACCGGACTATAAGACGCACCCTGGTTTTAGAGGAGGAAAATAGGAAAATAAAACTTTAAGCAAAAAAATGTGGTCATGACACACTTATGGGGCGAGGATCTGCTGCTGACACTGTTATGGGGGTAATGTCCCCAAATTCTCTACTAAGGTACCCCATCCTGGTAATGATCCTCCTGCCTTGTATATGATCCTGCTCATATACCAGCATCCTGCTCATATTCCCTCATCCTGTTCATATACCCCCATCCTATTGATATACCCCCCATCCATCCTATTGATATTTCCCCCATCCATCCTGCTCATATACTCCCATCCTGCTCATATACTCCCATTCTGCTCATATACTCCCATTCTGCTCATATACTCCCATCCTGTTCATATACCCCCCATCCTGTTCATATACCCCCCATCCATCCTGCTCATATACTCCCATCCTGCTATATGCCCCCATCGTGCTCATATACTCCCATCCTGTTCATATACCCCCATCCTGTTCATATACCCCCATCCTGTTCATATACCCCCATCCTGTTCATATACCCCCATCCATCCTGTTCATATACCCCCATCCTGTTCATATACCCCCATCCTGTTCATATACCCCCCATCCTGTTCATATACCCCCATCCTGTTCATATACCCCCATCCTGTTCATATACCCCCCATCCTGTTCATATACCCCCATCCTGTTCATATACCCCCATCCTGTTCATATACCCCCATCCTGTTCATATACCCCCCATCCATCCTGCTCATATACTCCCATCCTGCTATATGCCCCCATTGTGCTCATATATCATCCTGGTATATGGCCTGTATCCTATAGCACAGAGAAAAAAAATAAACATTTATACTCACCTTTTCCTCACTCCCTGCAGCACCGATCATCTTCCTCTCAGCGGCAATGACCTGTGTGTGTGGAGCCATTCCCCTGCAGCACGCGATGTCTTCCTGTCTGTGCCGATCAGCTGACCAGCACAGATCAGCTGACCGGCACAGACAGGAAGACATCGCGTGCTGCAGGGGGACGGCTCCACACACGGGGACGGGTGAGTGTACTGATTCACTGCACCCCGCGCTGATGATGACGCGCGGGGGGCAGTGAATACAGCCACACATGATCACTCCAGGCTGTAGTTGCCAGGGGTGATCATGCGGACCGGCTCTTTACTATGCGCACGTCCCCGCTCGTCCTCCCGCCCACCTGTCAGTGCCGGCTTCAGCGCTGAGAGATGGGCGGGAGGATGGGCGTGCATATGTAATGAGCGGGCCCACGTGGTCACGGCAGGCGCTGCTGCTGCCTGCTCGCGCCCCCGATGACCCGCTCCACCGCAGCACCCTCGTTCCCGGCCGCAGCCCTATAGTCAGACCATAAGACGCACCCCCAACTTTCCCCCAACATTTGGGGGAAAAAAAGTGCGTCTTATGGTCCGAAAAATATGGTACACTAAGTGCAAGGCCTTTGAAAAATTGAAAGGAAGGATTGCAATACACCCTGGAATACACGTAGAAGAGGGCCACAGAAAACTTTTTTTTTTCCATTTGGAAGGAGCAGGAATCCTAGACTGGTAAAGCATATGCACTATGTGCAAGGCTTTACAAAAATTGGACGGAGGCACTCCAATACACCCTGGAACACACATAGAGTAGGGACTCCGAAAACACTTACATTTAGAAGGAGAGGGACTTCCGTGGCCAACAACAAAAAGTCCAGGACTTGAGGCCACTAATCAGGGTACAGGAAGAACAAGGACCTTCAGGCATTTGACTCTGATTTTGCTCCCACTCAGGTGGACAGCAGTTCGTCGTGTGCTGGTTCAGCGCATTAGGCAGCCCAAAGGTTTCAAATAAATTTAGGCAGGAGTTTCATTTTTTTATCTCCTTGTAGACCATTGCCAATAAAAACTCATGGACCATGTGGGAGAAATGTCTCCAACCCATCCTGGGGAAACAACCCCACAAGTGCAATATCCATTTATTCACACAAGAGGTGCATTTGGACCTTTCTTTCATTGTATGAATGCATCTTCATTAATTTTATTTTTTTTACACAGAGTTGAGTGAAATCTGAGACTTGTAGGCTGCATTCACTGCCGTCTATCTGCTTAAGTTGATTCTGTGGGGTTTTAGTGCTATAGGGGGTATAATAACTAATACCGTGTTTCCCCGAAAGTAAGGCCCTGTCTTACATTAAATTTACCCCCAAAAGTCCCACCCTGCCTTACTTTCGGGGGAGGCCTTACATTGGAAAAAAAATGACATACCTCCCCCCTGCAGCCTCCCCATTGTTTGAGATCCGGCATCCACCCCATCCTCCCCCCTGCAGCCTCCCCATACAGTGGTTCTGCCCCCCACTCTGCCACCACACACACTGACACATACGGTACCGGTACAGCCCCACACGGCACCCACACACATATCGTACCGGTACCGTACACACACACACACACACACTGACACATACAGCCCCATACGGCACCCATACACATACCGTACACACACACACACACACACACACACACACACACACACAGAGTTTCGGAACTTACCGAAATCGGAGCGAGCCTGCAGGCGGTGACGTCGCGGCTGATTTCGGCCAATCAGCTGCGAGCCGGCTGACTGGCCAATCGCAGCTCGAGCTGAGGGCCAATCAGCTGCGAGCCGGCTGACTGGCCAATCGCAGCTCGAGCTGAGGGCCAATCAGCTGCGAGCCGGCTGACTGGCCAATCGCAGCTCGAGCTGAGGGCCAATCAGCTGCGAGCCGGCTGACTGGCCAATCGCAGCTCGAGCTGAGGGCCAATCAGCTGCGAGCCGGCTGACTGGCCAATCACAGCTCGAGCTGATGGCCAGCAGGGAGCCTGTGACGAACAGGCTGATCGGCCAATCAGCATCAAGCAGGAAGAGCGTTGACCCGGGACGCGCCGCAGGCCGGCGAGATTGCGGGGGCCATTCACCGGAGGAGGTATACATTACGCCGCGACCACCACCCATAGGCGGCCTTACATTCCCCGGGCACCCCCGCTACCCTGCCTTACAATCGGGGGGTGCCCTACATTGGCGGACCCCCCCGAAACCCCCACCCTGCCTTACTTTCGGGGGGGTCCTACTTTCGGGGAAACACGGTAGGTGCATCCACCTGTCAACTGAAAATGCTGACAGGCTCACTGTTCTAAAAATGAACAAGGCCTGGATTGCCCCAGGCGTCTCAACAACAGAGGATGACAGCAGTGGAAGATAAAGCTAATTCAAATTTTTCACTAAATTTTAAAAGGGCCATCAGGTGGCCCTCCCTTATAATTTTTACTTCATGGTTTCTTCTTTTTCTTGTCCTCTTCCTCCTGTACCATATCCACAGAGTTATCAGGCGGTCCTTGATCATAATTTTTAGAGGGCCATCAGGTCCAGGAATCAACTATTCCCTAGATCACCCACACGCAGCAAGTTCTGAGGCCAAGGGTTAGGTCTTCCCCAGTGTGGCACTTTTTAAAAGAAAGTCGAGATGATAAAAGGACTGCCATTTGCAACCTATTCCATACCAAGATCAGCAAGGGCCTGACCTTTATCAGCCTGACCATCACCAGCATGCTCAGGTACATATCATCAAAGCGCTCGATTAGTTGGACCAAATGCCTGGGTCCAGTCCACAATCAGTGTTTTCGGGTGAGACCACTGCCTCTTTCCCTGTGCTATGTGCCAATCTTCTCCAGGATGCAGGTGCGGATGCTTCCCGCCATGCACCTGTTGTTGCATATTCACAAGCACCATCAGCATTTCACCATTGTCCTAGGGTAGTGTTCAGCAGGCCTTGGATTGTAACCACAAATATCCACCACCCACCCATCCACAGGCACAAGCACTAAATGGGCACATTTCCAGACTGTATGACCTGTAAATTTTGCCGAAAAGGCTTGTGGCAACCTCATGGCAGCAGCCATGCGTCGATACTCATACCCCAGCCGCCACTGTTTTTCCAGATGTACCATCCCTGCCATACAAAAGTACATGTTTCATAACATCACCTGTGTCCTCACAAACACCACACCTATGAGTATGGGTCTTTGTGACATGAAATGCGTAAGGCAGTTCTGATTTTAAACGTATGCTTTTAACATGTTTTGCGAATAAAGGATGTCTTAATTTTCACTGAAGACTGGACTACGGGTGCTGGATTACCACTTACTCTTATTTAGTACACAGGGTGATACTGCTGTGCCTAGACTCATCTTATCCTCTCAGCGTCAGTTAGGTGATAATGAGGAAGAGGAGATGGAGGGTTGTCCTGGTGGGGATAGGGAAATCTTGCCTGTTGGGAGTCTGGCACACATAGCTGACTTTATGTCCCACAGCCTTTCCCCTAACCCTCATGTTATATGCATTTTGACCAACACTGATTACTGGTTGTTCACCCTTCTACAAGGGGAACTTTCCATCTTACTTTCCTGAGATGGATAGAGCTAGTAAAATGGTGCAATACCAGAAGGCACTAATCGAACAATTAGTACAAAAATTCACTCTGACAATTTTGGTGGCAGAGGTTATAGTTCCTTGGGCAACCAAGGAGGAGAGCTGAAGGGTCCAACAGAGGCAGGGGAACACTATCAAATGTCTGGGACAGTTTCATTAGACCCTCACCTGATGTACGGGGTAATCTGACAAGTATGGAAAAGTTTAAGAAGATGGTGAAAGAGTACCTAGCCAACTGTACCAGCTTCCACGGTGATTCCTCTGTGCATTACAACTATTGAGTATCTAAGCTGGACACGTGGCATGAACTGTCCCTCTGCACCTGGAAGCTGATGGTCTGCGCTGTTGCTAGTGTTTTGTCACGGGGGTGTTTAGTGCCACCGGGAACATAAATGACCTACTGAAAATTCTGGCAGGCTGACTGTTCTCAAAATGAACAAGACCTGTATTGATCAACCTCTCAACCTCAGGGAATGACAGCAGCGGAACATAAAGCCAAATCAATTGTTCCTTTTTGTTCTGGTGTATTCCAATGCACCCCTTTCTACCCCAAAGGGAATACGATTCATGCTTTATTATTTTTCTTGTCCTCCTCCTACACCATATCAACAGGGTTATCATGCGGCTCTCACTCCAATTTTTTTGAGGGCCATCAGCTGGCCCTCGATCATACATTTTGGAGGGCCATTGGGCGACCCTCACTTATAAATTTTGGAGGGCAATCAGGTGGCCCTCAAAAAGAAAATATTTTTCTATTTTAAAAAATAAAACCATATAGTTTGCAGGTAGGAGCACAACAAACATGGTCATCCACGAGACCTAGCTTCCTGTACCACTTTGCAGGAGGGCGCTGGACAAGACTCTTGTAGCCAGAACAGTGAGAACAGGTGGTTGGTTGGATGGAAGATCATGCTTGCAGTCTGTTTCCCAGCACCACCCTGTCTTCCACACAGTCCAGTCTCAGAAGCCAAAAGTCTCGACCACTTAATCTTCAACCTGATCCTCCTTCCTCCCACCATGGCAAGTCCCAGGAGACAAATAATCCCACACTCAGACACTCCAAGTCTTTCCACTGATTGATTCTGGTTTATTGCCCTGCACATTCCAAGAGGGACATGAGGAGATCGTGTTTAGGGATTCCCAAATATTTGATCAGCCATGGTCAGAAAAAGTTGACGGTGTGCAATGGCAATTAGGGGTACTTTGCACACTACGACATCGCAAGCCGATGCTTGCGATGCCGAGCGCGATAGTCCCCGCCCCCTTTCGCAGATGCGATATCTTGTGATTGCTGCCGTAGCAAACATTATCGCTACGACAGCTTCACATGCACTCACCTGCCCTGCGACGTCGCTCTGGCCGGCAAACCGCCTCCTTACTAAGGGGGTGGGTCGTGCGGCGTCACAGCGACGTCACATGGCAGGCGGCCAATAGAAAGGTAGGGGCGGAGATGAGTGGGACGTAAACATCCCGCCCACCTCCGTCCTTTCGCATAGCCGGCGTGAGCCGCGGTGACGCAGGTAGGAGATGTTCCTCGCTCGTGCGGCGTCTCACACAGCGATGTGTGCTGCCGCAGGGGAACGAGGAACAACATTGTACCGTCGCTGTAGCTACATTATAGAAATGTCGGACACTACACCGCTGATACGATTACGACGCTTTTGCGCTCGTTAATCGTATCATAAAGGATTTACACACTACGATATCGTCAACGATGCCGGATGTGCATCACTTTCGATTTGACCACACCGACATCGCACTTGCGATATCGTAGTGTGCAAAGTACCCCTTAGTGTCTCAAGCGGTTGATGAAGATGATGAGACACAGTTGCCAACAAGGTATGTTGTTAAGTGAACAAGTCAGGAGGAGGACCAAAGTGCGGAAGTAGAAGACGGAATGGTGGACGATGATATCACTGAACCAACCTGGCAAGGTGCCATGCAAAGTGAGGGCAGCAGTGCAGAGGTGGCGGGATAAGCACCAATGCAACTGGCAGGAAGAGGCAGTGGGGTAGCCAGAAGGAGAAGGAAGACAACTGTTCTCCAGAGCACCCACACGTGGCAAGTTCCCAGGCCAAGGGTTAGGTGTTCCTTTTTTTGTTGTATTCCAAGGCACCCCTTCCTTCCCCAAAAAGGGTATAAGGTTCATGGTTTATTATTTTTCCTTCTCCTGCTCCTCCTCCAGCATGTAAACATGGTCATCATGCAGCCCTCGATCCATATTTTTAGAGGGCCATTAGGCGGCTTTCATTCATAATTATTAGAGGGCCAACAGGCAGCCATCGCTCATAAATTTTGAAAAGGACTTTTGGGATAACGTAGCAAGGCCTATAAGACTTGAATCCCTACCTAAATGCCCCTAATACACTATCCCTCCTCCACTACCTCTCCCTACACTAATTGCAACTAAGAGGGGTATTATTAGAAAATAGAATATATTTGAAATAAACTTGAAAAGGACTTTTGGGCTAAATAGCACCAGCAAGGTCTGTAAAAGGGGCTTTACACGCAACTACATCGTTAACAAGATGTTGTTGGGGTCAAGGAATTCGTGACTCACATCCGGCCTCGTTAGCGACGTTGTTGCGTGTGAAACGTACGAAGGACCGCTAACGATCAAAATTACTCACCTAATCGTTGATCGTTGACAAGTCGTTCTAATCCCAAATTTCGTTGCTGTTGCAGGACGCAGGTTGTTCGTCGTGGCTGAGGCAGCACACATCGATACGTGTGACACCCCAGGAACGAGAAACAACACCTTACTTGCGTCCTTCGGCAACGAGGTGGGCGTCACTTTCTTTCAGCTGCTCTCCGCCCCTCCGCTTCAATTGGACGGCTCCCGTGTTACGTCGCTGTGACGCTGCACAAACTGCCCCCTTAGAAAGGAGGTGGTTCGCTGGCCACAGCAACATCGCTAGGCAGGTAAGTACGTGTGACGGGTCCTAGCGATGTTGTGCGCCACAGGCAGCGATTTGCCCGTGATGCACAACCGACGGGGTCAGGTGCTTTCACCAGCGACCTCGCTAGCGATGTCGCTGAGTGTAAAGCAGCCTTAAGGCTTGAATCCCTGGCTACATGCATGTTTTTACTTGCAGGATAAATTGAAGTTGTTATTGGTAGCATTTTGAGGAACAAAAAAATAATTTTCACATTTATCCTATGCCCTGTGTCAAGCACTTGTGCTGGTATTTCCTTCTAAATCCACAAAAAAGGTGATTCTTAGAAGTTCCCCAATGGTACCATGCACTCTAATGAGGCAAATGGAGTCAATTTGGACTTCTTATGGCCTCTACTCCAGTGGTGTCTGTCTTTTTAAGACTGCACTTAAAAAGATGGGGCACTATAAAAAAAAGAGACCTTCAGGGTCCAAAGTGACAACAACTGACTCATTAGGTCCATCTGCATCACGTTTTTCTACAATTTCGATGGAAACCCCAATGCAAGTGGTCAGCACAGGAGAAATGTGAACCAAGCTTTAACAGCAAAAAAAATTATGTCCCTCAAAAAACCCTGTAAATAAGACCTTACTTAGGTCCATCACCTGTGAACGGAAAAATAAGTAACTATGTTACTGGTTGCACAAAGTCTCTGGCAAAGCAACATGGCTCCCAAAAATAATAATGCAAAAATTTGAACTCTCACAGCAAAATGCACCCTCCCCCACACACACAATTCCTGAGCTGCTCTGTTTGCCGAAACCACAGATATGGCATTGCTGTAGCAGGGACAACCCACTTAATAATTTAGAGGATGTGAGTCCCTAGGAGCACTAGTTGGGCACATTGTATGGGTGCCAGGCTGGCATTATTACCATTTTCACTTTGCAACATCAACTTCATACTTATTTCTGGAAAACACTTGTTGGATAAAAAATGGGATCACTTTTAAGGTTTTTCTGGCATTCTGGTACCTAGGAGAGTTTGCAAATGGCACCTGGACACTATTCTAGCAGAATCTGCTTTCCAAAAGTCAAACAACTCTCCTTTTCTTCAAAGCTCTGCATGTTCCCAAACAGTTGTTTATGACCATATTCGGGTTATTGCCATGTTGTGTGCGAAATTGTGAAACAAATCTGGGGGGGAGGTCTATTTTCTCTTATTGCGTCTCAAGACATAAAAATCTAGGGCTATAGCAATATTTTACAGAAAAAAAAATTAATGGCCCAATATATAAAATTCTGCTAAGTACCTGTGATTTCAAAGTACTGACTGTTCCCCAGGATGAATTCATGGAAGAATGTAGTTATCAAAATTGGGTCACTAGTGGAGGATTATGCTGTTTCGATACCTTGGCTTAGGGGCTCTGCAAATGCAACATGACATCCACTCAAATAAACAGTGTTCCTTCACTTTTGAACCTAGCCGTGTGGCCAAACAGTAGTTTCCACCCACCTATGGGTTATTCCCACATTCAAGAGTAATTGCATAACAATTTGGGAGTCCATTTTCTCCTATAAGCCATCATGAAACTGAAAAATTGGGGGCTAAAGCAACATTTTAGTAATAAATAACAATATTTTTCATTATTTTCTTTCCACATAGAATTACTTTCTGTGAGACACGTAAAGGGTTACCAAGTTTTTGGCAGAAGTTTCGAATATAGGTTTGTCGTTTTTCTATTGCTTTCACTTTTAGGGGTTTCCTAAATTATAGGCCCCTCAAAATCACTTTACATCGGAACAGGATCCTAAAAATATTGCTTTTAACATTCTAACTAAATAAAAGGACATTTGAAAAATGATGCCAAGGCAACAGACCTTTAGTAAATAATAATTTTTTTAAACTATTTTGTGTGGTATGACTATCTGTTATGATGGTATAAAAATTCAGTTTGTAAATCTAATATTTAAAGCTAAAAGTGTGTGTGTGTGTGTGTGTGTGTGTGTGTGTGTGTGTGTGTGTGTGTGTGTGTGTGTGTGTATGTCCGGGATTGGCATCTGCACCGTCGCAGCTACAGCCACAAAATTTTGCACGCTCACACTTCTGGACCCCGAGAGCGTCATAGGCTATGTTTTGAGGGGAAATTTTAACCCCGCTCTTAACAGTTATTCACCAAAAAACCTGCCTCCATTAAAGCGAATGGAGCTGGGAGCCACAGTGCAGCCAGAACTTCAGAAGAATGCGCAGCTACGCCCTTATATGGAATGTTGGCGTGTCACAATGCAGCCAGGGAAAGAGACAGACACAGACAGGGAAAGAGGCAGACACAGACAGGGTAAGAAACAGACATAGACAGGGTAAGAGACAGACACAAAGAGACAGACACAGACAAAGAGACAGATTGACAGGGAAAGAGAGGGAAAGAGAGAGACAGGTTAAGAGACAGACAGACAGGTAAAGAGACAGTCACAGACAAAGACAGAGACAGACAGGGAAAGAGACAGACAGGGTAAAAGACAAACAAAGACAGGTAAAGAGACAGACAAAGGGACAGACACAGGGAAAGAGACAGAGGGAAAGAGACAGACAGGGAAAGAGAGGGAAAGAGACAGACAGGGAAAGTGACAGATAGACAGACAGGGAAAGAGATAGACAGAAAGGGAAAGAGATTGAGACAGACGGAGAAAGAGACAGAGACAGTCAGAGACAGACAGGGAAAGAGACAGACAGACAAAGAGAGAGACAGAGAGATATATACAGAGGGGGAGACAGACAGAGAATGGGAGAGAAACAGAGAGACAGTTCCTGGGTGTTAATACATTCTATTTATACATTCTATCCCGGGAATGTTAATACATTCTATTTTGTTAACAACCGTTATTAACCCGAGCGAAGCCGGGTAGTACAGCTAGTCTAATATATAAAGCTCAATGTGTGTGTGTATGTATGTGTGTATGTTCGGGATTGGCATCTGCATCGTCGCAGATACAGCCATAAAATTTTGCACACTCACACGTCTGGACCCCGAGAGCGTCAAAGGCTATGTTGTGAGGCGAAATTTTAACACCGCGCGTTCCAATTTACCAATCAATTTTGCCTCTATATACATAATGGGGAAAAAGTGAAACGAAAAGTGTATTCGCACCGACGCATTTACAATCACAAAATTTTGAACAGACACCTCATGTGACCCAAGGAATGTCGTAGACTATGTTTTGACAGGAAAATTTAACCCCGCGCTTTACAGTTACTCTCCAAAAAACATGCCTTCATTAAAGTAAATTGATCCTGGAACTACAGGTTATTAGTAGGAGCTGTGATTGGTTGCTATAGGAACAAAAGACATTCATAGTATAAAAAGCTTATATGAGAGGTAATAAGATGTCGGTGGGGTGACGGACAGAGAGAGACAGAAAGAGACAGACAGGGAAAGAGACAGAGAGATAGACACAGACAGGGAAAGAGACAGACAGAGACAAACGGTGAAAGAGACAGGCCTGGAAAGAGACTGACCGACATGCAGACAGGGAAGGAGGAGACAGCCAGAGAGGCAGACGAAGATAGATGGGGAAAGACACAGACCTTGATAGAGACAGACTGGGAAAGAAACAGAAATAGAGACAGACATAGATAGGCAGACAGGGAAAGAGACAGACGTGAAAAGACACAGACAAACAGACGGAGAAAGAAACAGAGAGAGAGGCAGACGGGGAAAGAGACAGACGGAGCACATTACTTGGCCAATTTAGTTAAATCTGTGTGGAATATCTGTGGTGTTGAAATATATGTTGTGAAATGCTTCTATTAGCTTAGTTTTTGCCTTTTAATAATTATATTTTTATCTATTTGTTTTGTGTTTTTTGTGTGCAGAATAAATTTTTGTTAATCTAATATATAAACCTGAATGTGTGTATGTATGTATGTATGTATGTATGTGTGTATGTGTGTATGTCCGGGATTGGCATCTGCACAGTCGCAGCTACAGCCACAAAATTTTGCACACTCACACGTCTGGACCCCGAGAGCGTCATAGGCTATGTTGTGAGGTGAAATTTTAACCCCGCCCATTCCAATTTACCAATCAATTTTGCCCCTATCTACATAATGGGGAAAAAGTGAACCGAAAAGTGTATCTGCACCGTTGCATTTACAATTACAAAATTTTGAACAGACACCTCATGTGACCCAGGGAACGTCGTAGACTATGTTTTGACAGGAAAATTTAACCCAGCGCTTTACAGTTACGGTCCAAAAAACATGCCTTCATTAAAGTAAATGGAGCCTGGAACTACAGGTTATTAGTAGGAGCTGTGATTGGTTGCTATAGGAACAAAAGACAGTCATAGTATAAGAAGCTTATATGTGAGGTAATAAGATGTCGGTGGGGAGACGGATAGAGAGAGACAGAAAGAGACAGACAGAGACAAACGGTGAAAGAGACAGACCTAGAAAGAGACAGACCGACATGCAGACAGGGAAGGAGGAGACAGCTTGAGAGACAGACGAAGATAGATGGGGAAAGACACAGACCTTGATAGAGACAGACTGGGAAAGAAACAGAGAAATAGAGACAGACATAGATAGGCAGACAGGGAAAGAGACAGACAGGAAAAGACACAAACAAACAGACGGGGAAAGAAACAGAGAGAGAGAGAGGCAGACGGGGAAAGAGGCAGGAGGGGAAAAAGGCAGACGGAGGACATTACTTGGCCAATTTAGTTAAATCTGTGTGGAATATCTGTGGTGTTGAAATATATGTTGTGAAATGCTTCTATTAGCTTAGTTTTTGCCTATTAATAATTACATTTTTATCTATTTGTTTTGTGGTTTTTGTGTGCAGAATAAATGCTTGTTAATACATTCTATTTTGTTAACAGCAGTTATTAACCTGGGCGAAGCCGGGTAGTACAGCTAGTACATTTTATTTTGTTAACAGCAGTTATTAACCCGGGCGAAGCCGGGTAGTACAGCTAGTCTAATAAATAAAGCTCTGTGTGTGTGTGTGTGTGTGTGTGTGTGTGTGTGTGTGTGTGTGTGTGTGTGTGTGTGTGTGTGTCCGGGATTGGCATCTGCACCATCGCAGCTACAGCCACAAAATTTTGCACACTCACACTTCTGGACCCCGAGAGCGTCATAGGCTATGTTTTGAGGGGAAATTTTAACACCACGCGTTCCAATTTGCCAATCCATTTTGCCCCTATCTACATAATGGGGAAAAAGTGAAACGAAAAGTGTATCCGCACCGTAGCATTTACAATCAGGAAATTTTGCACAGACACCTCATGTGACCCAGGGAACGTCATAGACTATAGGCCCCGTCACACACAGAGATGAATCTTTGGCAGATCTGTGGTTACAGTGAAATCATGGACATATAATTCCATTTGTACACAGCCACAAACCTGGCACTGATTGTCCACAGTTTCACTGCAACACCAGATCTACTGCAGATTTATCTCTGTGTGTGACAGGGCCTTATGTTGTGACAGGAAAATTTAACCCCGCGCTTTACAGTTACTCTCCAAAAAACATGCCTCTATTAAAGTAAATGGAGCCTGGTACTACAGGTTATTAGTAGGAACTGTGATTGGTTGCTATAGGAACAAAAGACATTCATAGTATAAAAAGCTTATATGAGAGGTAATAAGATGTCAGTGGGGAGACGGATAGAGAGAGACAGACAGTGAGACAGACAGAGAGACAGATAGAGAGACAGGGAAAGAGACAGAGAGATAGAGAGAGACAGGGAAAGAGACAGAGAGATAGAGACAGACAGGGAAAGAGACAGACAGAGACAGACGGTGAAAGAGACAGACAGAGACAGACGGTGAAAGAGACAGACAGAGACAGATGGGAAAAGAGACAGACGGGGAAAGAGACAGACGGGGAAAGAGAAAGACGGGGAAAGAGACAGACAGACATGCAGACATGGACAGAGACAGGCAGACAGGGAAGGAGGAGACAGCCAGAAAGACAGACAAAGATAGATGGGGAAAGACCCAGACCTTGATAGAGACAGACGGGGAAAGAGACAGAGAAATACAGACAGACAAGGAAAGAGACAGACAGAGACAGGCAGACAGGGAACGAGACAGACAGGAAAAGACACAGAGAAAGAGACGGGGAGACAGACGGGGAAAGAGACAGACCTAGAAAGAGACAGATGGGGAAAGAAACAGAGAGATAGAGACAGACAAAAAAGAGAGACAGAGTCAGGCAGACGGGGAAAGAGACAGACAGTGAAAGAGACAGACGGGGAAAGAGACAGACGGGGAAAGAGACAGACCTGGAAAGAGACAGACGGAGCACATTACTTGGCCAATTTAGTTAAATCTGTGTGGAATATCTGTGGTGTTGAAATATATGTTGTGAAATGCTTCTATTAGCTTAGTTTTTGCCTTTTAATAATTACATTTTTATCTATTTGTTTTGTGGTGTTTGTGTGCAGAATAAATTTTTGTTATTACATTCTTTTTTGTTAACAGCAGTTATTAACCCGGGTGAAGCCGGGTAGTACAGCTAGTACATTCTATTTTGTTAACAGCAGTTATTAACCCGGGCGAAGCCGGGTAGTACAGCTAGTCTAATATATAAAGCTGAATGTGTGTGTGTATGTGTGTGTATGTGTGTGTGTATGTCCGGGATTGGCATCTGCACCATCACAGCTACAGCCACAAAATTTTGCACACTCACACGTCTGGACCCCGAGAGCGTCATAGGCTATGTTGTGAGGTGAAATTTTAACCCCACGCGTTCCAATTTACCAAACAATTTTTCCCCTATCTACATAATGGGGAAAAAGTGAAACGAAAAGTGTATCCGCACCGTAGCATTTACAATCACGAAATTTTGCACAGACACCTCATGTGACCCAGGGAACGTCATAGAGTATAGGCCCCGTCACACACAGAGATAAATCTTTGGCAGATCTGTGGTTGCAGTGAAATCATGGACATATAATTCCATTTGTACACAGCCACAAACCTGGCACTGATTGTCCACAGTTTCACTGCAACCACAGATCTACTGCAGATTTATCTCTGTGTGTGACAGGGCCTTATGTTTTGACACAAAAATGTAACCCCGCGCTTTACAGTTACTCTCCAAAAAACATGCCTCTATTAAAGTAAATGGAGTCTGGAACTACAGGTTATTAGTAGGAACTGTGATAGGTTGCTATAGGAACAAAAGACATTCATAGTATAAGAAGCTTATATGTGAGGTAATAAGATGTCGGTGGGGAGATGAATAGAGAGAGACAGACAGAGAGACAGACAGAGAGACAGAGACAGACAGGGAAAGAGACAGAGAGATAGAGACAGACGGTGAAAGAGACAGACAGAGACAGACGGTGAAAGAGACAGACAGAGACAGACAGAGACAGACAGTGATAGAGACAGACAGAGACAGACCTGGAAAGAGACAGACCTGGAAAGAGACAGACCTGGAAAGAGACAGACCTGGAAAGAGACAGACCTGGAAAGAGACAGACCTGGAATGAGACAGACCTAGAAAGAGACAGATGGGGAAAGAGACAGACAGACAGGGACAGAGACAGGCAGACAGGGAAGGAGGAGACAGCCAGAAAGACAGACAAATATAGATGGGGAAAGACCCAGACCTTGATAGAGACAGATGGGGAAAGAGACAGAGAAATAGAGACAGACAAGGAAATAGACAGACAGAGACAGGCAGACAGGGAAAGAGACAGACAAGAAAAGAAAGAGACGGGGAAAGAGACAGACCTAGAAAGAGACAGATGGGGAAAGAAACAGAGAGATAGAGACAGACAAAAAAACAGACAGACAGAGACAGTCAGACAGGGAAAGAGACAGAGAGGGAAAGAGACAGACCTGGAAAGAGACAGACGGAGCACATTACTTGGCCAATTTAGTTAAATCTGTGTGGAATATCTGTGGTGTTGAAATATATCTTGTGAAATGCTTCTATTAGCTTAGTTTTTGCCTTTTAATAATTACATTTCTATCTATTTGTTTTGTGGTTTTTGTGTGCAGAATAAATTTGTGTTAATACATTCTATTTTGTTATAAAAAAGAGAAGTTTTGGCAGCACTCTGCGGTGTCAAGAAATCTATTTTATTTTTCTCTTTTGCAGACAGGTGATACAAACATGAGGGAGCAGGGGGAGCGGAGCACAAGGACGACGGTACCGTTTCGCACCTCTAGGGGTGCTTTCACGGTGTGGACCTGTGAAAGCACCCCTAGAGGTGCGAAACGGTACCGTCGTCCTTGTGCTCCGCTCCCCCTGCTCCCTCATGTTTGTATCACCTGTCTGCAAAAGAGAAAAATAAAATAGATTTCTTGACACCGCAGAGTGCTGCCAAAACTTCTCTTTTTTATGATATTGGTACTTGCTCTGGCTTCTTGGCATATAGCACCACGGTAGTTCAGGACTTCCACTTGCCGTCAGCTGCTTTTTCAGCCAAGTCCAATGTGAGGATACAGCAGCTGATCTGCACTTCAAGCACCCACAAGACAGGCTCTACATGGAATTGAGCCAAAGGACTTTCTTGCAGCATTTTCCACAGAGTGGTAAGCAGTGCAGTGCACAACTTCTGTTTTTTTCTTCTATTGTTATCACATTCTATTTTGTAGTATTTGGTAGTACAGCTAGTTACTAATATTGTTAAATATTCATTAAAAATTTCAGAGAATGGTAAATTTAGGCCGATATATTTTTTTGCTTATTTATGACACTAACATAAAGTACAAGGTGTCATCAAAAAATTATCTTAGCATCAAGGGGATATGTGCAAGCATTGCAAAGTTATTACCACATAATTTTACACTTCAAATTCACTACTTATAAAATGTAACAGGAAAAGGTTTGAAGGGGTTCTCCAAAATTAAGCAAATTTAGTTAAAGTAAGAGTCCGTTTACAGGAGTAGATAATAGTTTCAAAGAGGAACAATTCTGTCACATGGACTTTTACACATAACTTGCCGACTGTCATGGCGGCATGAGACGCTCTTCATATTAAAGATTCTGAGACTCCGCCCAATAGTTTGGTGTTTTTGATCTACACAGGCAAAGTCAGGCGTTGACCAGCAGTGTCCTCAGTCATAGACAGGATAGGTAGAGTTTACCTCTGCTAGCCTCCTTGTTAAGGAAGCCTATCACATCTCCTCTCATACTTAGATTAGAAGAGATCATCCACTCATACAGACTATAGTTTATGCTATTTTGGTCTGTGTGCTGTGGTGTCCCAGATTTGCTGGAGAAAGAGTTGCTTTATGCTTGTTGTGGGGTTAACTGTCATCTTGTTGTTTCCACCATTCTCTTGTTTTCCTCCTAATGTATTGTTGTCGTATACCTCTGTGTGTGTGTAGCACCCCTGAGGTATCAGGTGCCACAAAATGTGAACGTGAAAACCCAAACCCCGGAATTTCCGTGCCAGTCAACACACCAGCACCCTCAGGCCACATACATAATAACCCCAATTCCAGACTGGGAGAGTGCCTAGCAATAAGTAAAAGGGATGGGCACAGAATGGATAGTTGCCACCCAATCTGTAGGGAGAGACCCAGCAAGGGAAGGGGCCAGTGGTCAGTTGGTAAGTTGGCGGGAGGAAGTGGTTAGTAATTAGTCTGAGTTGAGAGAGTGAGGAGTGAAGTAAAGAAAGGAAAAGTGTAAAGACTTGAAGTAGCAATGGAACTTTATAACAGGAGTGAAGGACTGTGGAGTAAGGAACCAGGACTCCAGGAACCGTGGGTTACCGGTGGAAGTGTAATACTCCAGGAACCGTGGGGCGCCTGTGGAAGTCTGTAACCTAGGCTCACAGGACTTAGCACGAGGCAGGGAGCAGACCCTAGGACAGCAGGACACTTTATGGTCAACTGTGAAATCTGCCAGGTGAGAGGATCTCCAGAGTCCCTCACCAACCAAAGAGTCTGAAGCATCAGCAGCAAAGAGGGGACCGGGGATTGAACGCCTTAAATAGTCCAGGCTGCCTGCAATAGGACCAAGACTGAAACAGAGGGGCTCCAACAGAAGCTCTAAGCCACGGGAGCCCAATACCAACGAGAGTGCACGGAAGACAACTACCCTAGGTCACAGCTGGCACAGAGAACAAGGGGAGCGGAAACACCTGAAACCGGCACCAGCGGGTCCAGGTGCAAAGCCCAAAGTAAAAAGGCAAGTTGAAACTGCAATACCGGTGTGGACTGTTTCCTTCTCGCCTCTGTACACGTACATTGACTGTCCCCTACGATTGCCCCCTCGCCAACCACTGCTGGGGCCTAGCGTGCTTGCGGAGGGCCCAAAACACCTAAGCTGCATTACTCTTCCCAGCCCAGCAGGACGCTACAGCAGTGGCTTCAATAACCTGGCCGCACACTACAAGTGGCGTAGTCGAAAAACTCTTATTTTATTTTATTTTGTTTTCCATTTATTTTTCACCCCTTTTTATCGAACCGACCCCCAGGGACACGGGACCAGGCATCGGCCGCAACCACGACTGTTCCCCCCAGCCCAGGGGCGTCACATGGGAACTTGTTATCCTGACCATGGTCTTTGATGTGCTGGTAGTATGTTATAGAACAGGGGGAGCGGATCTGTGCATGCTGTGTGACAGAGTTTTAGCTTCCCCTGTTTGTCTATTTCTTTGAGTTAAGTCACACTCCTGTCCCTGGCCCTCCCTGGGGGAGGGTGGATAAGATCAGGACTGGCCAGGAGCAGGGCCAGAAAGGAGTCTCAGACATCCCCCACCATAAGGGGTATGAGAATAGGAATACACAGGGCCCCCTAGACTGAGGGTCAGCTTAGGGGACCCAATTTTCTGCTATCTTCATAGTCCCATGTAATGAATTCACAACTAGCAAACAATGTGAGACAAGTGTTTATACAAGATGAGAATTATGAATGATATGATTGAATAGCAGTTGTTACACCATACCATTGTGCACCGTGTTCACACACAGAAACCTATTTAGAATTTCAATTCCTACTTCTTTTTGTTTGTCAAATTGATAAACAAGGGAATAATCTCCATTCACAATATAGAGTTTTTCAAAGGTTGAACGAGATTTTGTTCACTTACCTAAACAATTTTATCTTTGATGAACAATACAAGGCCACTTTACACACAGAGATAAATCTGCGATAGATCTGTTGTTGCAGTGAAATTGTGGACAATCAGTGCCAGGTTTGTAGCTATGTACAAATGGAACAATATGTCCATGATTTCACTGCAACCACAGATCTGCCAAAGATTTATCTCTGTGTGTAAAGTGGCCTTTATTCATCCCACTCACATTACATAATTATCGCTATAATGGGTCATTAGTGTAATGCCGGCGTCACACGGTAAGATATATCGGGCGATATGTCGTCGGGGTCACGTCGTTAGTGACGCACATCCGGCATCGTTCGAGATATCGTACCGTGTGACACCTCTGAACGACTGTGAATGAGCAAAAATACTCACCTTATCGTTGCTCGTTGACACGTCGTTCATTTTCATAAAGTCGTTCCTCCTTCTGCGCGCCGGTTGTTCGTCGTTCCCGTGGCAGCACACGTTAATCCGTGTGACATCCCGGGAACGACGAACCCAGCTTACCTGTGTCTCGCCGGCAATGCGGAAAGAAGGAGGCGGGCGGGATGTTACGTCCCGCTCATCTCTGCCCCTCCGCTTCTATTGGGTGGCCGCTGTGTGACTTTGCTGTGACGCCGAACGTCCCTCCCCCTTCAGGAAGAGGATGTTCGCCACCCACAGCGAGGTCGTCCGTGAGGTAAGTGCGTGTGACAGGGGGTAAACGACTTTGTGCGCCACGGGCAACTAATTGCCCTTGACGCACAAACGACGGGGGCGGGTACGATCGATCGTGTGATGCCGGCATAAGGGTATGTTCACACAGGGCTTTTTTAGTAAGTTATTTCTGCATTTTTTTAGCTGCAGTTTTGCCTTGGTTTTATGCAAATCCATGCTAATAAAAAGCTGCTTTTTACAGCCCCAGCAAAGTCTATGAGATTTCTTAAATCTCATGTACACACACACAAACACCTGCAAATGTTTTCCTGTTTTGTCAAATACCTGTGTTTTTGCTGCAGATTTCAAAGGATGAGCATGTAATTTCTTTGCAGCATTTTTGCAACGTTTTTCTTTGATTCAACTCATTTTGTAGGAAAAAAGCACCAAAAACAGAAATTACTCAAATGAGATTTCCTGCCACAAGATCAGGTTTTGGTCAGGAAAAAAACTTACCATAAAAGCCCTGTATGAACATAGCCTAAGAATCTGACAGATTATCAGACAGTGTAAATGGACCTTAACCCCTTCACTCCCCAGCCTGTTTTCACCATCATGACCAGGACAATTTTTTCACTTCTGACGAGTGTCACTTTATGATTTATCATATGCTAAATTGCTGCATGTCAAATTTATGTATGAGATAGCCAGGATGATTGTCTAAAAAATGAAGGTAGTCTCACCCTCAAAGCTGTAGTGCATGGTGAGACATGGAGCCCGAAAGTCAAAAGCTCAAGACATTGTTATATATGATATATACAGTATATCTATCAAGTATCTATCTATCCATTATCTATTTATCTATCTATCTATTTATCTATCGATTATCTATCCATCAATCTATCTATTCATCTATCCATCTTTCTGTTTATCCATTATCTATCTATTTAGCTATCTATCTATCTATCTAGCTATCTATCTATCGATTATCTATCTATTATCTATATTATTTTTTGCTGTTAAATCATTAAAAAAACGCATGGATCAACCTGCAAAAGAAACGCACCGAAAAACACACCAAAATGCAGTAAAAACGCATGCGTTTTTCGATGCGTTATTGGTGCGTTTTTTTTAACGCAGGTGTGCTAATCCTTCACTCTTCACTTTCTTAAGAAATTTCTTGAGAAAAATCCTTTTTCTAGTGTGCACATAGCCTTACCCTTTTGCTCGTCAGTGTATATTGTATCTAGCTATATGTTTACCTAAAATAATTAAAAAAAAAAAAAGATAAATCAGTGCCAATCAAATAGAGTGCAAGTCAAATCTACAAAGTCTAGGCCACTGGTCTACTGTTTACATAAAATTAAAAGAGGCATCACTCCATTTAAAAAAAAAGTGAAATGTAATAATTATTTCAAGTCTTTGTACGCGGGATTTAGGCTATGTGCGCATATTGCGTTCAATTTCGCAGCGTGTAAGTCACTGCCTGTGTGTCTCAGAACACAGCCAAAAAAGCTGCGTTCTGAGACGCATTCGGCAGAACGCAACGTTCGCACATTCCTGGAGAATTCATGCGTTCTGGATGCTTGCTCTGCCATAGACAGAGTGGGAAAAGCATCCAGAACGCACATTTTTCACAGTACGGACCCACTCGGCTCTGCAGTATCCCCATAGACTTGCAGCAGAGCCGAGTGGGACCGCAGTGTCAAGAAGAACATGGCTGGCTGCGAGACAGTGCCGCACGATCAGAATGAACTTTGATGAACTTCACCCAACTTCATTGTGATCGCGTGGCTCTGTGCGTGTGCCGTGGCTTGATTTGCGGTCACACGTGAAGGACTCACCTGTGATCGCAAATCCCCTGAGTGACTTCAGTGAGCTGCACGATCAGCTGTGCCATCACTGAGGTTACTCGCGGCCACAGCAGCAGTCCTCCACCTGAGAGCGGTGGCCGCAAGTAACCTCAGTGACAGCACAGCTGATCGCGCGACTCACTTCAGTTGCTGCATGGAGTTCACAGGAGCGGCAGTGTTCTACTGCCGCGACTGTCAGCTTCCAATGTAGCAGAGCTGGAAGCATCGTGGGACCTTGCGTGGATTACGTCGGACCTGGAGGTGTTTTTGAGGGATTAATAAATTGGTGAAAGGGGGTGTTTTTTTGTCTTTCATTACAAATAAAGGATTTTTTGGATGTGTGTGTTTATTTTCTTTAACTTACAGGTTAATCATGGAAGGTATCTCGAGGAGACGCCTGCGATGATTAACCTAGGACTTAGTGGCAGCTATGGGCTGCTGGCATTAACTCCTTATTACCCCATTTGCCACCGCACCAGGGCAATTCGGGATGAGCCGGGTAAAGTCCCGGGACTGTCGCATCTAATGGATGCGGCAATTCCGGGCGGCTGCTGGCTGATATTGTTAGGCTGGGGGTTTCCCCATAACGTGGAGCTCACCATCCTGAGAATACCAGCCTTCAGTCGTGTGGCTTTACCCTGGCTGGTATCCAAATTGGGGGACCGCACGTCGTTTTTTTTTAAATTATTTATTTATTCTTTTAACTACTTGATATAGACACGCCCACTGGCGGCTGTGATTGGTTGCAGTCAGACACCCCCCCACGCTGAGTTACAGCTGTCTCACTGCAACCAATCATAGGCGCCAGTAGGCGGAGGAAGCAGGGAATACGTGATGGATTAATGAGCGGCCGGCATTTTCAAAAGAGGTGAAGCCGCCACAGTGTGAACGCCGTGCTGCGCAGCGCCGGTGATCATGGATCGGTGAGTATGAGAGAGGGGGTGGGAGGGAGAGACCGACATGGACAGAGAGAGAGATAGCGACAGAGAGAGAGAGAGAGACCGACTGACAGAGACCAAAAGACCTGCGTTTTATTATGTCAAAAACACATGCAGATCGCTAGTAAAAAGCAAGTGAAACACATTCTTTCTTGAAAAATATGCGTTTAGACATTTCTCATTCACTTCAATGTTATTAAAAGGCTGTCAAAATGGCAAAAATAATTGACATGTTGCTTCTTCAAACGCAGGGATTTTGACAAATTTTCCGCAACTAAAATGCAGCGTTTGTAAATGCATCGTGCGCACAAGAAAGCCCTATTATCCATAGACTTTGCCTGGAAATCAAAATACATGCAATTTTGCATTAAAACGCTGCAGCTCCAAAACGCTGCGGAAACGCATGAAAAAAAGCAAGGTGTGCACATGGCCTAAAACACGAGCTACATCTACATGGATTTGGAATACATACTCTCTTTCACTTTTTTTAAGATTGAAGTGTTGCCACTTTTAATGTCATATAATTTTTTAATCTATATTTCTATCAAAAATATTTTCCTTTACATCCTTTTATCTGTAGTATATAAACTTTTATGTTTGAAAAAATAAATAACTATTGATTTGATTTGCACATGTTGTCGCCCGTGTAACCTTACCTCTTTACCCTGTATTTGTTTGACATTTTATCTCTATTTCTTCGCAGCCATCATCTTCTGTTTTATATTTTATTTATAGTATTGGTATAGATTACACTAACAAGTGACAGTGATGAATATGATTATTATTTGCTGGTTTTGTGTTCTGTGTTTTTTTTTGTCCTGGGATTTTAATGTTGATTCTTTTGCACCTGTTAATAAAAGAGTCCTTTTCTGGGCAAATTACAGAAGCACAAAGGAAGTGCAAGTTGGTTTTTGTGTTCTTTATTTGAGAAATTGGCAACCGGAATACAGAGGTTTAGTAAAGAATTGCTCGTATTTTTTCCACAACAGGCGAGAGCTTTCAATGCTGCGTTCCCACGTACGAACACATTGCCTTGTGCACAGTACCGGGTATGGCGGCTATACAGAATTGGAATTCATAAAAAGAGATGTAGTGAGATTGCCGGGCTAGTTTTGTATGACCAAAAATGTCATGATCTAAACTAAAATCCATAAACAATTCTAGATATCTAAATTGATCGTGTCACTGGGGGATCACATTGTTTATCCCAACTCCCAAACATCTAACACGGTCATTCTTACGTCTAAACGAGCACCGGCCTTGATTGTGATGGTTCTAAATATTATTTTTGTATTAATTTGTGGCGGAATCTGAATTTGAAATTATTTAAGGCTGTGACAGAACTAAATCCATTTAGCCTCAGTGTGCTGCCATATAGTGCCTTTGTGAAGCATTATGTTCTCATCGACAAGCAAAAATTACAGTTTTTACCTATATGTGTATAAGGACATTGTACTACAAGTTTATATATACGCATATAATTTTTTTAAATTACCACCATCTACATGATGTCTCAGAGAGCCCAGAAAATTGTCAAATAAAGAATATACAGTAGGTCAGAAGCAAAACTATTTGTAGTGCAAGGCTGCTTTATAGGTGGTCTCATCTGTGGAGGAAGGGGATCCTTCAGTCAGGATTCTTATCTAATCCCGATAACATAGGTACAGAGTGTCCTGCTGGAAGACCGGGACATCCATTCTTTATACATTGGCACCATCGGCTAAATTGTAGACTGTATAATCCTTCATGAATCGTTCTTGTGACAGAGAGAGAAATTCTCCCCGCCTATGTATATATCAAAAACATACAGGTAGGGAATTTAGATTGTGAGCCCCAATGGGGACAGTGTTCCTGATGTATGTAAAGCGCTGCGGAATATGATAGCGCTATATAAAAATAAAGATTTATTATTATTTATTGTTATTATTTATTATTTTTATAAATCTCATATCTAAATGTCTTATCTATCTATTTGCTATCTATTTATCTATATCTATCTGCTATTTATTTATCTATCCCTCTATCTATCATCTATCTACTTATCTGCTATCTGTCTACCTATCGTATCTTTATTGATCACTGATTACACTATCATAAAAAGAAAATAATATTATAAAATGTTATAAAAATCTTATCTATTTATCAATCTATTTGTCTCAGATCTATCTTATGTTAAACCGTCAATTACTTTTAACTATCATTAATACAAAATAGATATTAAAAAAAAAAATGTCTATCTATCTATCTATGAATTTATCTATGACTCTATCTGTTCATCTATCTATCTGTCTATCAATACGTCTATCCATCTATCTATCCCTCTACCTATCCATGAATCTGTCTATCTATCCTATCTATCTATCTATCTATATATCTATCTATCCCTCTATCTATCTATCTATCTATCTATCTGTCTATCTATCTTCTAGCTATCTATCCCTCTATCTATCTATCTATCTATCCCTCTATCTATCCCTCTATCTATCTATCCCTCTATCTAGCGATCCCTCTACCTATATATTATCTATTTATCCCTCTATTTATCTGTTATCTATCTATTTGACCCTCTATCTATCCATCTATCCATCCTTCTGTCTCTCTCCCTTTATCTATCTATCTAGCTATCTATCTAGCTATCTATCTAATTATCCGTCTATCTATCCCTCTATCTATCCCTTTATCTCTCTATCCCTCTATCTATTATCTATCCATCTATCTTACGCTCTAACTATCCGTCTATCTATCTATCTATCTATCCCTCTATCTATCTCTCCCTCTATCTATCCCTCTATCTATCTCTCCCTCTATCTATCCCTCTATCTATCTATCTATCTATCTATCTATCCCTCTACCTATCCCTCTATCTATCCATCCATCTATCTGTTATCTATTTATCTATCTGTTATCTATCTTTTCATCCATCTACACAAACAAAAGTCAAAAGCAGCAAAACTCCAATGTATTTATTGGTGCAGACCCAATAGTTGTAGCCCAAAAACATCTACAATAAATAATCCCCATCATTTCTTCTCCAGCTGATATTAGAGGAAGGAAAATGCACATTAATTGGTATATTTTAATTGTCGCAATCATCACATATGCAATAAATTAATAAATTAGTGTTTGTATTGTGTGTCTGATATCTATTCCATGTAAGTGTGTAAAAAGTAAAAATAAATCAGATGAAAAAATATTTAAACATCTAAAGTGATATAATATAAATGTATTGCACATTATTTAAAATTAAATGCCTTAAAAATACATACCACTAACCCTTTTGTAGATCCTTTAATAGTAACTATGAGTTAATAAAGGGGGTTCTATTCAGGATCCTCATTTCTCGATCAGAGTAAAGAGTGAATCTTGTCTGGAATACCTATACACATACATCAGCATAATAATAATGTCAATTTTATTTCTATATCACCAACATATTCTGCAGGACTTCACAAGTCAGAATGGACATGCACAAACAACAACAGACATTACAGAGCAATACATAGTTCAGCAATTTAAATAAGAGGAGTGAGGTCCCTTTTCACAAGCATAGAACCTATAAGGAAATAGGGGTGACATAAAAGGTACAAATGTGTTCGACATGTATGATCTGGCCATCATTATAATAAATAAAGGTATTTACGTAGAGTTACATGAGTGTTTGATGAGCCAGTATCAGTAATTGACTCTACCCAGCATAGATATATAACATGGGGGAGTATTAGTGAAGCCCATTGGTGTTTCCCCTCAGTATGATACTCCTTTCATAGTCAACACAGTCCATCATACAGAATGATGCCCCTATTGAACCCACCATGCACCATGATTCCCCACAGTGCCCTTCCGAGCAGGATAATACCCCACAGTACATTCCCTGACAGCCCTCCACACAGTGTAATTCCCTTTCACACAGTATGAAGCCCTCACAGTATATATTCCCCCCCACAGTTTCAATTTAGCCCCCTGTAAAAAAAAAATATGGAGTGGGCAGGGTTATATCTCCCAACCTTTATAAACACAGAGCTATGCATTGTGGTATGTACACAGTAATTATGCCCCTATTGAAGCCTTTTATTTTTCTCACCAACAAAACCCTTTTGGCCATGATACATTTTGATGCTCTTAACAAATGCCCCCATCCACACACAAGGGCGGGCGATTCATTAAAACTTGTGTAATACAAGCACACCCAAAGCCAGTCTTGACAGACAACATGGCAGCAAATTTATTAAGGCGCACCTCCTTATAATACCCCACCCATGCACTATGATGGCCTCCATTGCCAGTTCACACCATAGAATATTGGGCCTCACAGCCCAACTCAGTACGATGGCTTCAACAGCCCAACACCCACTCAGTATGATAGACCCACAGCCCTCCTTTAATAGGATATCCCTACAGCTCTTGACTCAGTATGATGTCCCTCTCAGCTCACCCCCAATTCAGTGTGATGTCCCCCACTGCGCTCAGTCAGTGTGAGAGTCACCATAGTAATAACATTAAAAAACCCTATATCAACGTTTACCCATCTCACTTCATTCCCATGGCACACATATTCAGTCTGTGCAGTGTGAGTACCAATGCTCCGCACTTCAGTTGTGTTATAGTGACATTGTTGCACGTACAGTACACAAAGCCTCAGACTCCCAGGCACAAGGCTGAATGATGGACTACAGAGCCTTGTGCTTTCTGATCCACTTTTCTATTCATTGGTATCTGCATCCTGAGGATGCAAATGTTGCTGAAATCATGATAACGGACAGGTGTTGGGGCAGGTGCTGAGTGGTGTCCGTGGCTTACGAGCCCCATAGAGTCCACATGGGTGTGATTTAATGGTGGAGTAAAATACTAACAGTTTGCCTGTCCACTGTTATATTTAGCTGTAACTGAGTCCTGAGGACACATACTATTGGTTAAAGTTGGGAAACACCCTGACCTCCTGAGACAATTGGACAGCTCCTCAATACCGTGGTATACAAAAGTTGTTGTCTTCTTATAGCCTTCTCCTGCTTTTGTGGGCCTCCACCATTTTCAGAGTGCTAGGCAGCTGCTTAGCCATGCTTGCTGGGTTTTTATAAAGCTGTAAAATATGCATCACCTGGCCTTTCCCAATGATGATAGTGAACAAGCCATAACCCTAACAGGCTAATTAGGGTCTGAAATTTTGGTCAAAGTTATCTGAACACGCAAATCTCCAAGGGTGTCCAAACTTTTGCATCAGCCCATTTTCCTTTTTGTAATTTTTAAAGTGTAAAAGATGAAAATATTTTTTTTTGCCTAAAATACAAAGGAAATGTGTCATCTTTAACATTGTCTTTTAGAGATCATTTCATCTTCAACTTGCTTATCTGTTCACAATAACAGTACTTTTGACCAGGGGTGTCCAAACCTTTGCATTGCACTGTACAGTGGGTAAGGAAAGTATTCAGACCCCTTTAAATGTTTCACTCTTTGTTTCATTGCAGCCATTTGGTAAATTCAAAAGAGTTCTTTTATTTCTCATTAATGTACACTCTGCACCCCATCCCCCATCTTGACAGAAAAAAACAGAAATGTAGAATGTTTTGCAAATTTATTAAATAAAAAAAACTGAAATATCACATGGTCATAATTATTCAGACCCTTTGCACAGACAATCATATTTAAGTCATATGCTGTCCATTTCCTTGTGATCCTCTTTGGGATGGTTCTACTCCTTCATTGGAGTCCAGCTGTGTTTAATTAAACTGATAGGACTTGATTTGGAAAGACGCAGACCTGTCTATATAACACCTCACAGCTCACAGTGCATGTCACACCAAATGAGAATCATGAGGTCAAAGGAACTGCCCAAGGATCTCAGAGACAGAATTGTGGCAAGGCACAGATCTGTCAAAACCATAAATAGTCAACCAAATAGAGAAAAATCTACTGAAAGACCGAAAAATACTTCTCTAAAACAAAATTTTTATTACCAAAATTAAAATAATATTATTTTAACTTTGGTAATAAAAATTGTGTTTTAGAGAAGTATTTTTTGGTCTTTTTTAAGGCACAGATCTGGCCAAGGTTACAAAAGATTTTCTGCAGTATTCATGGCTCCTAAGAGCACAGTAGCCTCCATAATACTTAAATGGAAGAAGTTTGGGGCCACCAGAACTCTTCCTAGACCTGACCGTCCAGCCAAACTGAGCAATCGTGGGAGAAGAGCCTTGGTGAGAGAGGTAATGAAGAAACCCAAGAACACTGTGGCTGAGCTCCAGAGATGCAGTAGGGAGATGGGAGAAAGTTAAAAAAAAAACTATCACTGCAGCCCTCCACCAGTCGGGCCTTTATGGCAGAGTGGCCCGACGGAAACCTCTCCTCAGTGCAAAACATATGAAACCCCACATAGAGTTTTCAAAAACACACATGAAGGATCCCAGACTATGAGAAATAAGATTCTGTGGTCTGATGAGACGAAGATAGAACTTTTTGGTGATAATTCAAAGCGGTATGTGTGGAGAAAACCAGGCACTGCTCATCACCTGTCCAATATAATCCCAACAGTAAAACATGGTGGTGCCAGCATCATGCTATGGGGGTGTTTTTCAGCTGCAGGGACAGGACGACTGAAGGAAAGATGAATGCGGCCAAGTACAGAGATATCTTGGAAGAAAACCTCTTCCAGAGTGCTCTGGCCCTCAGACTTGGCCGAAGGTTCACCTTCCAACAAGATAATGAACCATGAAAATAACAAAGTAGCGGCTTCAGAATAACTCTGTGACCATTCTTGACCGGCCCAGCCAGAGCCCTGACCTAAACCTAATTGAGCATCTCTGGAGAGACCTGATAATAGCGTCCACCAACAGTCATCATCCAACTTGACGGAACTGGAGAGGATCTGCAAGGAAGAATGGCCGAGGATCCCCAAATCCAGGATCCCAAGAAGACTCATGGCTATAATAGCTCAAAAGAAGGGGAGCTTCTGCTCAATACTGAGCAAAGGGTCTGAATACTTATGACCATGTGATATTTCAGTTTTTCTTATTTAATAAATTTGAAAATATTTCTACATTTCTGGGGGGTTTTTCTGCCAAGACGGGGGATGGGGAGCAGAGTGTACATTAATGAGAAAAATAATGAACTTTTTTGAATTTACCAAATGGCTGCAATGAAACAAAGAGTGAACAATTTAAAGGGGTCTGAACACTTTCCGTACCCACTGTACTTGGATTGTTAAGCTGAATCCGAGAAGGTTGAACATTAGATATAGTACATATTAGCAGAGATATATAATGGCCATTCAGTATATTATACATGACTGAGGATATATAATAAGAGACATTAGGCATCGTACATATCAGCACAGGTAGATAACACTTTCCATATTCTCTGTTCTATCCCAATATTCCTGCTATTACATCCAAGGATGAGGAATATTTATGTTATACAATAGTGACAATTTTTTCCAAGGGACGGGGAACCTGGATTGTCAGAGAAGAATCTGTTTTCTCCGTTTTGGATTATTTTATTCGTTCTTTCTGGCTATGGATAAAGAAATCTGGATTTGTGAGAATTTCTGAGCAGATGGCAACGTTACAGTAACAGCATAGTGCGCCTTTTGGCATAAAATACAGTTAAATAAGGAATATCTTTATTCCTCTATATTTTTAAAGTCTCGGAAATGTATGCAGTTTTTTTCTTCTTTTATAACACAGGCTGTTTGCTAAATATTTTTGTACAGTGAGCGCTGCTGAGGCCTGCTAGCTCGGTGCAGAAAACTGTTCTCTGCTGTATTGCTGGGCTGAGACTCAAGTATACAGGATCAATAAGAAACACATATTTATTGGCAAGCTGAAAGGATCAGAAAATATGTCCTGCTATCAATACGCAGATAGTCATTAATAAACCCTAAATCTCAAGAGCATTTTTCTAAGTAAAGTTGTATTAACCCCTGAAAGTCTGCTTTGTTTCGTTCTTATTGCACTTGCATAGTGGTTAGCCATAAGGACTGACATGCGGAATTACATTTTTACCACATCTACCCGATTAATCCTTGTATACGCAGATCTCAATGAGCGCAGTGCATATAAGTTATTGTGCTATTAGCCGCGGTGATCATGTGATTGCAGCGACAGCTGTCATATGACAGAGCTGCCAAATGTCGCATTATCAAGGCTCTTACTGAGGCTGCTATGGCAGGTGCTGTTTGGGGGAAAAATGTATGAAAAATAATAAAATATACAGTATATACATTGATCAGACATAACAATACAACTACCTGACTAATGTTGTGTAGGCACAAGAATTCAGAAGTCATCCAGTTTTATTTTGCATCTACACATTATCAGCAGCTCATTAAAATAAGTTATCTCATGGGCCTATCTTCAGGAGTAAACCTCTCCTCTGCCTTTTGATTTCCTGAGTGCCAGGAAGAGGGGGGAGGTGAAGGTGAAGGTGAAAATGACTACTAATTACTAGAGTTTGTCTACTTCCTCACTGATGAGACAATTTTCATATTTCCCAGAGGAGCATTGGGGCTTAAAGTCTCCTCACCACTGGCATGCTGGATTGGTGTGTCAGTCTCTGCAAGGAGAATAGCTTTCCCCTTAGACCTCTTCTTAGCCTCTCATACAGCCAGATCAGATCTCATACTTTGCACTGATGAGGGACAACCATCCTGAAACACCATGTCTGCAAATTGGGGTTCTGATCTATTCATAAATCCTAAGTCATATGACAAGGCTCGATAAAGGGTCACTTTTGACTCATAAGGCCGCTTTACACGCAACGACATCGCTAACGATATGTCTTTGGGGTCACGGAATTCGTGACACACATCCGGCCTCGTTAGCGACGTCGTTGCGTGTGAAACATACAAACGACCGCTAACGATCAAAAATACTCCCCTTATCGTTGATCGTTGACACGTCGTTCTAATCCCAAATGTCGTTGATGGTGCTGGACGCAGGTTGTTCTTTGTTCCTGAGGCAGCACATCGCTACGTGTGACACCCCAGGAGCGACGAACAACACCTTACCTGCGTCCTCCAGCAACGAGGTGGGCGTCTCTTTCGGCTGCTCTCCGCCCCTCCGCTTCTATTGGACGGCTGCTGTGTGACGTCGCTGTGACACCGCACGAACCGCCCCCTTAGAAAGGAGGCGGTTTGCCAGCCACAGCGACGTCGCTAGGCAGGTAAGCCCGTCTGACGGGGACTAACGATATTGTGCGCTACAGGCAGCGACTTGACCATGATGCACAAACGACGGGGGCGGGTGCGATCGGCAGCGACATTGCTAGCGGTGTCGCTGCGTGTAAAGTGCCCTTTAGGATTGCTACCTCCAATAGGTTGTGTCGCGGGCGGAGGAGGGGACGCCACGCTCTCCCTCTGCTGCTCGGGTCCGGCTGCTGCGGCCTGCCGCTGCTCGGTGGCTCGAGCGATGGGCCGGATCCCGGGGACTCGAGCGGCGCTCCTCGCCCGTCAGTGAAAAGGGGAATTGGTGTTTTGGGATAGTTTATCGTCCGTGACGCCACCCACGGTTGTGGTGATTTGTTAACACCACCGCTGCTCTGTATGGGAAGCCCGGGAGTGATGGTATGGAGCAGCCAGTTGTTGTGTTGCCCCTCCGTGGGTAGGGGTTGGTGATCCCAGGGCCCAATGATGGGGTGTTGGATGGTGGACAGGCGGGCTATGGGGCCTGTGGAGGTGCAGGGGCAGCGCTGTGTCGCACGGCACGGAGGTACTCACTCAGCCAGTAAACACGACAAAGTTCTCGGTAAACAAACGGCTGGTTGGACGGGTCCCTCGGACAGTTCACGGTGCTGATGTTCCCTGCAGTTAGCGGTGACGGTCTCTTCCCTGCACCTATGAAACTCTCTTTGGTAGCGATGGGTTCCCACCGGTTACCCACTCCTCGGCTTCAAGCTGGGCCGAAGGAGCTCTACTCTTGCCCACAGGCGCTGGCCCTGGGAAACTGGTGCCTTGGCGGTGGCGGTGTCTCCCCTTATCGGTCGGACTGTTCCCTTCAATCGGGACTTGGTTGTTAGGAGACAGACGTCCCCTTCACTGACGGATTTGGCAAATTATGGCGACTCCTAGACCACCCGTCCGCGGTCCTTCCAGCAACCTCCGATCAGTCCCCCTGCAGACTCTCACCGCCGTCTGCTGACCTTGCTGTCACAGTCCGGGGCACACACCCGGACCAACTTCAGGCTTTACTACTGTCACTTTTCTGTCACTTCAGCTTCTCTCCTTTGCTCCTCTACTACTTCACTTCCTTCTACTTTCACTTCCTTAACTCAACTCATCTCTAACTGATCTGCCTGGTTCTCCCGCCTCCAGGGCTGTGTACCCCTCGGTGGGCGGAGCCAACCGCCTGGCCCACCCCCTGGTGTGGACATCAGCCCCTGGAGGAAGGCAACAAGGATTTTGGGTTAGCTTGGTGTACCTGCAGGGAATGTGGGGTGCGTGTGGTGCCGTGACCTGTGACCCCTGGCCCGCCCAGGGCGTCACATTCCCCCTTAGCAAAACGCAGACCGTCCTCGGGCTGCCCGTCCAACACCGGTTTTATTTTCCTTTTGTTTTTCTGTAAGATAAAAAAAACGGTAACATATATACAATTTATGGCATCCCACAGCGGGAGGTTCAGTGCTTAAACGTTTCAAACAGTGTACGGTTACGGTTTCCGCTCTCTCCCACCCAAGCATCCTGGCCCTGATGCTGCCCCTAAAGCCCAGGCAGCACCCCTTGACCCCAGTCCAGCACAAGTTACCCGAGCGGGATCTGTCCTTCCCCTCCAGAGGGTAGCCACCGGTTCCTGTGGTGGCTGGGCCCCAGCCTGCTCTGCTGTGGGCCCTCCCTCCAACCTGCCTCTCCGGAGGCGGCAAATGCGGTAACAGTAACACAACTTATTTACAAGCCACTTAACGTTTGTGGTTGCCCTGCAAGTTCACGGGCTTGTCCATGAGCAGTTCCTCATGCATCTTTTTAAACGGTCCCCACGGGGACAACGGTGCCGGCAACGGCCGGTTTCCAAATCACGGTTGACAATCAGGTGAACTTCGGTTCCATTTCACTTATCATCATTTTCATTTTCAAACACAAACACACTGGTGGTCCCAACGGGGATGGTGCAACGGTGCTCCGCTGCAATTACTCATACTCTTCGGCATCACCTGAGGTAGGGGGCGCAGCGCTCACACGGGACTCCTGGCTGCCCCTTAGCTTAGCGTCCAGCGCGAAATACCCCCTCTCCCCACAGTGCCGGGTGTACTGCACGATGTCGCCCGGCATCAGGTTACGACCGGGATGCTCCTCAGGCAGGTGGGCATTCACATCCCGCCGGGCTATAAACACTTCGGCCTCCAGGCCCGGTTCATATATAAACCCATAGCCCCGGCGGACATCAAACCGCCTCACCTGCCCTTCGTACAGCGGCCCCCGGACACGGAACATTGCCTGACAGAGACTCTCTTTCTCTCTGATTGCACGGGCCACCAGCTCCGCTTTCTTCCTCTCTCTCTCACCGATCTCCGGGCCCAACAGTACCGGCTCCCTGTCCCAGTACGGCGCTGCTGCGAGCTCCGCAAGACCTGTTTGACATTGCCCACTGCTGGTACTCTGGGCTACAGGTCCCGCCGTGACGTGGCCTCAGACGCTGCCTTGCATCGGCAACCCAGCGCAACCTCAGCCGAGGTGTGGGGGATGGGCACAGGGGCTTTCCGCAGTTGGGCCTTTGGCACGGAGCGGGTCATCTGCTCCGGCTTGGGGACTTTCTCGGAAGACGCCTCCGGTTCGGTTTTCGGAGCCTTCCAGGGCAACACCTCCGGTCGACTACGGGCTCCGGCTACAGGTCGGCCCGCCTGGGCGGGCATGCTGGGTATCGCTACCGGTTGCGGTGGTAGCGGGCCTAATGGCGGGGTCACGGCTTCCGAGACGGGTGGCGAGGGAGGCAGCGGGGGGAGAGGGCTTGGACCGGGTCCCGCAGCCGCGATGACCGGCCCTTCAAGGGCATCGGGGCGTGGGTCACTCACCCTCCCTTCCTCCGCTTCCTCCTCGCGTCTCCGCACGGTTGCTATAACGTCCGCCATGTCGGTCTCCCACTCCTCCATGAGGAGCTGCATCTTGACCTGCAGCCTTTGGTAGAGCTGCGCGGTCCGGATCTCCACCCACGCCGCGGTTCCAGGCGCGGGGGCTACGGTGTTGCGGGACAGCTCACCGCCGTCTGCTGACCTTGCTGTCACAGTCCGGGGCACACACCCGGACCAACTTCAGGCTTTACTACTGTCACTTTTCTGTCACTTCAGCTTCTCTCCTTTGCTCCTCTACTACTTCACTTCCTTCTACTTTCACTTCCTTAACTCAACTCATCTCTAACTGATCTGCCTGGTTCTCCCGCCTCCAGGGCGGTGTACCCCTCGGTGGGCGGAGCCAACCACCTGGCCCACCCCCTGGTGTGGACATCAGCCCCTGGAGGAAGGCAACAAGGATTTTGGGTTAGCTTGGTGTACCTGCAGGGAATGTGGGGTATGTGTGGTGCCGTGACCTGTGACCCCTGGCCCGCCCAGGGCGTCACAGTTGCACTAGAGTTCATCTGCTTCCTCACTGAAGAGACAATTTACTAAATATTGACAATACGGGCCAGCGGCATCATTGAGATACTCTCCTATTCTGCTCTATGAAGCATCTGCTATCTCTGCATCCAGCCGTCCACCAATATGATTCACCAGATCAGGATCACTGACCCATAAGTTTCCATCGGCAAAATTGATCCATGACTCGGATAAAAATCTATCCAATTTAGGTTTCAAAGAAGAGATTGGGTGCATGCGAGATTCCTATATATCCACTGCTTTTTGTACCACTGGGATTTTTGCAATTTTTTTTCTCCAATATGCACTACTGACAGCCTGATGAACGGTACATTACCGGAAACATTGATATACTTCACTTTCAGTGGAATAATAACCTTTCTTTGGATATGAGAGTAGAAACCTAAAAAGTAAAAAACCCTTCCTTTTGTGTTTATCCTTAGTGTGTTATTCCTTTATACATTAATATTTTTTTGGCCTTAAAATCAGAAATATCCCTGTATTTTTGCTATGACTTGAGCATGGGAACAGTCATATAATAAAGACACAAACCTCCTTCTTAACAGCACCGCAGGGTGTGTGTTTTATGGTAGTTGCAATAAATTAACATTAATGGCTAGACTTTCCTCCTGTATTTGTGTATATAGCATCCATGTAGTAGAATATCCTCCTATATTTCTGTGTATATAGTTGCTGTAGTAGAATATCCTCCTGTATTTGTGTGTATAGTGTCTCTCTAGTAGACTATCCTCCTGTATTTGTGTATATAGCATCCCTGTAGTAGAATATCCTCCTATATTTCTGTGTATATAGCATCCCTGTAGTAGAATATCCTCCTGTATTTGTGTGTATAGTGTCCTGTAGTCCTGTAGTAGAATATCCTCCTGTATTTGTGTGTATAGAGTCGCTGTAGTAGAATATCCTCCTGTATTTGTGTGTATAGAGTCGCTGTAGTAGAATATCCTTCTGTATTTGTGTGTATAGAGTCGCTGTAGTAGAATATCCTCCTGTATTTGTGTGTATAGTGTCGCTGTAGTAGGATATCCTTCTGTATTTGTGTGTATAGCTTTGCTGTAGTAGAATACTCTCCTGTATTTGTGTGTATAGAGTCGCTGTAGTAGAATATCCTCCTGTATTTGTGTGTATAGTGTTGCTGTAGTAGAATATCCTCCTGTATTTGTGTGTATAGAGTCGCTGTAGTAGGATATCCTTCTGTATTTGTCTGTATAATGTCGCTGTAGTAGGATATTCTCCTGTATCTGTGTGTATAGTGTTGCTGTAGTAGAATTTCCTCCTGTATTTGTGTTATAGAGTCGCTGTAATAGGATATCCTCCTGTATTTGTGTGTATAGTTTTGCTGTAGTAGAATACCCTCCTGTATTTGTGTGTATAGAGTCGCTGTAGTAGGATATCCTTCTGTATTTGTATAATGTCGCTGTAGTAGGATATCCTCCTGTATTTGTGTGTATAGAGTAACTGTAGTAGGATATCCTTCTGTATTTGTGTGTATAGCTTTGCTGTAGTAGAATACCCTCCTGTATTTGTGTGTATAGTGCCGCTGTAGTAGGATATCCTTCTGTATTTGTGTGTATAGTGCCGCTGTAGTAGAATACCCTCCTGTATTTGTGTGTATAGCTTTGCTGTAGTAGAATATTCTCCTGTATTTGTGTGTGTAGCATCTCTGTAGTAGAATATCCTCCTGTATTTGTGTGTATAGAGTCGCTGTAGTAGGATATCCTTCTGTATTTGTGTGTATAGAGTAACTGTAGTAGGATATCCTTCTGTATTTGTGTGTATAGCTTTGCTGTAGTAGAATACTCTCCTGTATTTGTATGTATAGAGTCGCTGTAGTAGAATATCCTCCTGTATTTGTGTGTATAGTGTTGCTGTAGTAGAATATCCTTCTGTATTTGTGTGTATAGAGTCACTGTAATAGAATATCCTCCTGTATTTGTGTGTATAGCTCCGCTGTAGTAGAATATCCTCCTGTATTTGTGTGTATAGAGTCGCTGTAGTAGGATATCCTTCTGTATTTGTCTGTATAATGTCGCTGTAGTAGGATATTCTCCTGTATCTGTGTGTATAGTGTTGCTGTAGTAGAATTTCCTCCTGTATTTGTGTTATAGAGTCGCTGTAATAGGATATCCTCCTGTATTTGTGTGTATAGTTTTGCTGTAGTAGAATACCCTCCTGTATTTGTGTGTATAGAGTCGCTGTAGTAGGATATCCTTCTGTATTTGTATAATGTCGCTGTAGTAGGATATCCTCCTGTATTTGTGTGTATAGAGTAACTGTAGTAGGATATCCTTCTGTATTTGTGTGTATAGCTTTGCTGTAGTAGAATACCCATCTGTATTTGTGTGTATAGCTCCGCTGTAGTAGGATATCCTTCTGTATTTGTGTGTATAGTGCCGCTGTAGTAGAATACCCTCCTGTATTTGTGTGTATAGTGCCGCTGTAGTAGAATATCCTCCTGTATTTGTGTGTATAGAGTCGCTGTAGTAGGATATCCTTCTGTATTTGTGTGTATAGTGTCGCTGTAGTAGGATATCCTTCTGTATTTGTGTGTATAGAGTAACTGTAG